>NC_134407.1:115270520-115570520 GCF_038048845.1 Mixophyes fleayi | reverse complement strand
AAAACACGGGCGTGAGTGAGCATCTCTACTTTTTATATCCATTTTCTCCATGTGTCCAGTTGTTTAAGATAATGTAGTTGCTGTAGATCCTCCTTACTTTTATGCCAATCTCCCCCAAAAGTCTCATAGGATTGAAAGGTTCAGTATTGTAATCATAAATTGTTTCATTACACACAAGCAAATAAGATCACTTACATCAAAATTAGTTGATATTGGCACTTGCACACCATGCTCTAGCGAATACCTCCTGCTTGTTCTGTTTTTTTCTCCGTCCACAATAAAAACATTAAAAGCATGTAATCAATTCTGCAAAGACAGTAAGCGTTCACCTGCAAGTGGTGTAAATTGTGTCCCCTTAGCTCAATGCATTTCATTCTGTTTAGAACTTTAGAAAGAACATTTTGAACTTCCTGTTAGTTTGTCTTAAAAACTGTATGGTTTATTGATGGGCTGGTTAATTACCTGCATTAATTACTTTTATCTTGGGTGTTGTTGCTGACTATAGTAAAAGTGTTTGCGCTTGTAATTATATCCTATCTCATTATTCTCCACCATACTTGTTATTCCGTAATCTAAATTTCTATGTGTCCCTTAGTTCCAAATGGTTATCAATTATAGTATCATTGCTTTGGTTCATGCTTTTAAAATGTACTTAAAAATTAAATTCATCAATTTATATCTCCAATATTTTAAAAAAAACTATATTAAATCATATGCCCTTGTTTGAAACTCCTCTTTCTAGTGAAAGTCCCTATTTTTTCCTAAATATTACAATTAAAATCTTAATCTGACATTATCCTTATCGATATTATCAATTTTTAGTATACTTTTTTTATGTAGAATATCTTGTCTATGTAAGACAGATCTCTCCCTATTACTAGTCAGATTATTTGAAATTCCCCTAACACCTTATAATTGTAATCACATTATGTGATTTTTTTTCTACAGGAACATGTAAAAATTCAGCCATCATGTATTCAAGATGCTACACAAGTTATCAATATATTTAAGGTAATCACTTGGCAGGAAGACTACTGGTCAGTCTCCTGTGATATATATACAGTAATCAGACACAAACAAGGAATATAAAGCAGCAAAAACTTCTTAAAGAAGGCTGGATAATTAGCACAAAGACAAATAGATTTTATCTTGAACAGTATATATAGTTAATTTTAGAACATAATTATTTTTAGTGTTATAGTGTGTTCTACTTATAAACACAAGATACAGCAATGGGCACTGGTGTGCCCTGAGCTATGCTAATTTACTTATGAGCAAGTGGGAGGATGAAAACTTTTGATCCTCCCACCAGCACAGGGCAAACCTAGTGCTCTGCTAATGCTACATAGACGAGATGCTAATAATGTGGAAGGGCACTCAGGAGTCATTGAATCACTTTCTAGCATATACCAATGACAATCAGAATAATTTAGCAAAAGATAGAATATTTAGACTTAGAAATATAAATATAGAATAACATTATTAAGACAAAAACATACTTGAAACTTGTTGATGTAAACAGATACTTTCTTGCAGACAGCCACCATCATCCCATTTGGCTTTCAAACATCCCCTTAGGACAATTCAGACTTCATAGGAATTGCACAGATATTGAAGTGTATATAGAACAAGGAATACAAATGAAATAAAAATTTAGAGAGACAATTACAACTCAATTGTAGCTAACAAAGCATTAGAAGAAGTCAAGGGTATGGATAGGGAGGATCTGCTCATTATAAATCAAAGAATGAGGAATATAAAAATTGGAATCAGATCAGGATGTTCTATTTTAACAGAGTCTGCGTAACATCTGAATAATATTCTCCAACACCTTTAGAAAATTTTACAAAAGCTTGACATTCTAAAAGAGCTACCTACCATATAAACCTAAATTTGTTTTTCACAAAGCACCCAATTTAATTTAAAAAATAGCAAAGAATCACATACCAATGAAGCATGATAATAATCTTTGCCTGGACAGAGAAGCCAGAAAGCGTGGTTTATACAATTGCAGCACTTGTATAAGCTGCAAAACCCTAGGGTACAAAACAAATAAACGATCATGCACATTTACATTTACACAAATGTTTGAGACAAAAAACATCAAAGATTACTTAACTTGGGACACTCATGATGTGATCTATTTGCTGGATTGTCCGTCTCACATCCAGTATGTGGGTCGTACTATCAGTAAGTGAAGAATTAGAATAAGTGAGGATATAACATCAATAAGAGTTTTACATTACATAGAATATCACAACACTTTGCCTAAAATCATAACAGTAAGTCTAGGGGATTTAAATGTATAGACATTGCAAAAGTTGGGGAGAATTAGAAAGGAAGGGCTCATCTTAAAAAAAATAATAAAGTAGAGGCAATGTGGATATACAAATTAAGAATTGAGATTAGTCCTTAGGGGGCTGAACATAGACTTTGATATAAAATTGATATGTTGATACAATGTGGAATAGCATGTGTGACAGACACAGGCCTTACATTGGGAATATCTTACCAGCCCGGTCTGTCATAATTGGGTCAATTGAACAAACGTGGCAAACTCTGTTATTAAATACCACCCAGTGGTCAGATCTGTTATTACTGTAGTGTCCAGAGAGGGAAGGAGGAGGCAGGTGACGGAAAGTGTGAAACAGCTGTGGACCCTGTAACATCAAAAAAGAGTGGAAGGGGGTAAAAACAGGGTAGTCAGGAGTCTAAAATCAAGAGGTGGACTCTGCCTGTTTGCTAACTATTGTTTCAGCAACTCTTCAACCCAGACTGCATGGCATGAACACAGCAGGTGTGAGACCACTGAGGTCATGCTTTACCTAAATCCCTGTTACCACCTAAACTCCTCACACCACCAACCTCAAAAGGACAATGATCAGGGTTGACACAGGAAGGGAGCCAGGATTAGATGTCTTTTGAGAAGGAACTATAATTGAGAGTAATCATAGTCTCTCAGGGACAGAAAGTATTGTTATAGAAGGAGTTTCTTGAAACAGAGTAGAGTGCACCTGTAGGATTGAGTCTCACTACTCCAGCGGGAGACACTTGCAGATTCTGGGGAATTAGTGAGCCTGCATCGGCAAGGAGACTAATACCCACTCCCACCAAGCTGGTGGAGAGTTGGCCGAGTGGCCTGGTTCCTCAAAGTACAAGCACCTACCTGCAGATCAGAGCTCCTCACCCATTTGGACTATCTTCTGTGGACTGTTATTGCCAGGACTTTGTGCCTGCTAGATCTCTGTGCTGTGGAGGTAACTTGCTGGGGACTTTGTTGGTGAATTTAGTTGCACTGGTGATTTATTGACACTTGTTAATTTTTGGTGGGGAAACACATTTCGCCTTGGGAAGCACTTTTGCTTAATAAAAGGGATTATTATCTCTTTCCTGTCTCCTTACCTGTGTGACCTGTAAACCCAGGGGACTGGGTATCTAGTGAGCTTTTGTTCTAACCCTGGTGTCCTCACAGCATGATATAGTGTCTAAACAAGATAAAGACTATAATAATACACCAGTATTATAGAGATAGGTTGTGAATAGATTTTCTTAGTAAATTGAAAAACTAAGTTACAAAGTTAAAATCTGTTAGTATAAAGACCTTGGGGTAAATGTATCAAGCTGAGAGGTTTCCGGCGGGTTTGAAAAACCAATCAGATTCTAGCTATCATTTATTTAGTACATTCTACAAAATGATAGCTAGAATCTGATTGGTTGCTATAGGCAACATCTCCACTTTTCAAACCCGACGGAAAATTCTCAGCTTGATACATTTAACCCCTTATCTCTAATTGTCCAAATGCCTGTTGTACAAATATAGTTTATAACCTTTATAAACTAATGAATTATATAGAGATGCAATACCAATTAACAAATAATACACTTTCTATAGATGTAATTATATGTAAACTGGAATTACTAAGAGTACATGATCAAAGCATAATATAACCAAACAGGTTAATAGATCCTATTCTATGATAAATAATTTGGGGTTAGTCTGTCTATACAAACATTCAATAATATCACCATATAGGATTTTAGAAATCAGAAAACATAGTTAATAGCCACTATGTAGCCTTTTTTAGATAGTAAAAAAATTTATTCATTACCTTGACTCCGTTCTGGAGTTAAGAAAACCCATTTATATTAAAATCAAGATTAATATATAAAAGATAATAAGGTAATAAACCACATTTGGTTAAACACAATTATTTGTACGTTTGTACTAAAATAACATCTTTTGGCCTTGAGAAGTATGGACCATAATTTGGCTTAAAGGAGTTTTAAAGTAACAATGCATTATAGCCATATCTTATGACTGATTCATAATCGCATATAATTATATATATATTTTCTTAATTATTATCATTTCCTAAATGTTCCACATTTTAAGGTGCTATGGGAATTTATTACAATCTGACTAGTAATAAGGAGAGATCAGTCTTACATAGACAATATTTTATACAGGAATGGAGCAGCGCTACCACGCTACACACTTATAACACTCATAATTTTTCTTATGTCTCCTACACTTATCTAAGATCAATAGGGATGATACCTGACTGTTAAAATCCCCTATTGGATTAGCCAATATATCCATCACGGCTACTTGTAACAAAATTCATTTGGATTTAATATATGGATTTAGGAACCGATCGGACAAACCACTCATAATTTCATGAATGATTTTCTGATCTCCCTTTTGGAATTTATACTTACCAACAATTATTTTGTATTTGATTATAGATACTATCTACAAATTTGTGGAACCGCTATGGGCACTGCTTGTGCACCAACTTATGCTTATTTATATCTCGGCTGGTGGGAGAAGGAATTTGTCTTTAATGAACAGAATGAACTATATACTGACCATATTCAAGTATGGTTCAGATATATAGATGATATACTCTTACTATGGGAAGGAGAAGAAACTTCATTTCATGAATTTACCAAACAACTAAACACTAACAACTTGAATCTTCTACTTTTCCTCTGACATACAATGAAAAACTATCAACTTTCTCAATCTCCAAATATCCATTGAAACAGAAGGAAAACTAACAACAGACATGTTTAGAAAGTCCACAGCTACCAACAGTTTATTACACTCTACGAGTGCACACTTTCCTTCAGTGATAAAGGGTGTCCCAAAAGGGGAATTCCTTTGAACCAAACGGAACTGTTCAAACATTACCACCTTCCATAAAAGATCTGGAGAACTAAAAGAAAGACTTTTACAAAGGGGATATAGTAAAAAGAATATAAAAAAGGCCTCTTATGAAGCGAATCAGAGAGAGAGAGAATCCTTAATATTCCCTAAGCCCAAACCGGTTCCTGAACAAAAAACGAGAATGATTGGGACATTCTGCTCTGAATGGAGAAATATTTCAAATATATTTCAAAAACATTGGCATATATTATTATTAGATGATGATCTTAAACAAAACTTGGATGACAGAATTACAATAACATGGAGGAGAGCCCGAAACCTCAGAGACGCTTTGCTCATAGCCACTTTGTTAAGAAAAAGAAACCATTGAACCCAATAAGGGGATTTTAGAAATGTGGCAGTTGCAAAGCCTGTAAATTTACCATTCAGAAACATGAATACGTGGATAGATATTCTAAAGTTTGGAAAATCAATAAATTTGTAAACTGCAATTCAATTGGAATTGTCTATTGTTTAACCTGCCCTTGTTGCCTTAATTATAGAGGCATGACAACAAGGCCATTTAAGAGACGCCTATTGGAGCACGTCAGCAACATCAAAAATGCTCCTAGTGATGGGGACAAATTCAAACCCATCACCGCAGTAGCTAAACATTTTTTATTATATCAAGAAAACAACCCGGATACACTTCAAGCATTTGTGATGGAACAAGTATCCTTAGAAATCAGGGGTGGAAATTTACAACAGGAACTTCTGAAAAAATAATCTAAATTAATATTTTTAATGAACAGTTTAGTGCCACATGGGTTAAATGACAAAACCAATTATATGGTCTTTATCTAACAGACCTCAATGGACATAATAACATATGATCACTTATAATAATTAATTTAATTATAATTATTACTCCTCACTTTTTCCACTCCTTGTTTGTTTATTTATTATAATTTATCACCTCTTCACATCATACGTATCTATGTATGTCTTAAATTCAATTCTTATCACTTTAATAGGGATAAGATAGCTAAAGCTGCCTAGCCCCTTATATTTCAACACCTTTTTCACTAATTCATACACTCTTCAACTATTGTTATCATCATTTATGAGTTTTAATTAAAAATCAATAATGATTATTACTTAAATGTATACTCAGTATAGTTACTATGAAATATAAAACACAAGACACATCTTTTTATATATAAAAATGGTGATTTTATTAAACACATTTGTAACCAACTGTTTATCATATCAGTTTTCACAATATTGTAATGCCTTCCAATAATAAAATAAATCACCCAGTGAATAAATATTAGAGAGATTCATAAAGGCACAATATATTCCTAATAAAGAGATCCATTTAGAATAGAATGTATAGATATTCACAAACACGATTTACATTCATTCATGAAACTACACTTATCATTCTTTTTAATTTGATGGACGGGACCGTTGACTGATTCGTTATTGTTTATGTCTAGTAAACAGATCTTCCTAATTATAACTTAACCTGATAAATTCTCACAATGTGATAAATATTAGGAGGATCAATGAAGGTCTCATAAATATATATAATAAAGAAATCCATATATAAATGTATAGATACTTACAAACATCACCCATATCCACCTATGAGAAGTTACACCTATCAACTTATTGTATCTGATGGGTGGGACCCCCGACAGATTTGCTACTGCTACTGTCCATCAAAAAGACTCTCCCGATTTTAACGTAATCTGATTGGCCCATACACTGTGATGTCAGTTACAGGGGCGATTCATACCTCATAAAAGAGATGTCAGTTCCCCTTTCTCGGCTTGCCTAGTTAAAGCGAGTAGCAAAACGCGCGTCGGCGTTTGCCTCGCTATGCTGTTCAAATATCTCAATATGTTATAATATGCTTTGAAATACTACTAATCCAATTATCAGAGGGATATTAATCCTGTTATAATAGAGATACACTGGACTATATGATCAGAAATACCATAAATCCAATTATCAGAGGGATACTAATCCCATTATAACAGAGATGTATTGGACTGAGAATCTTATTAGCCAGGGGAAAGCTACAAGAGGGATTTAGATCACCCTATGTTGGAATGTTAATTATTCACGGCATTCATCCAACAATACTTAGTACATGAGAAGTGACACCTGACAATAGAGGATTCTAGATTCTCCTAGGCTATAGTCTCTTTGAGATTTAAATGCTAACTAATGAAAACAGTAACGTAGCAGCTCTATTGTATAAATGACACTAGATCAATGTGATCATTAATAGAGGATAATGAGAACCTACAAGTCACTGCACTAATTAACTTAATTTAAATCTCACTGACTAATCTCTTGTAACAGGCATATAGTCATGTGATCAATGTTATCGTATATGAAAACAATTGAGAAATAAATTCTGATATATGTAACAATTGTTATGTGCGTATTGTCGCTAACCAATAACGATTGTCGAACCTCGATTTGTGTTTCCAACGCACAAAGATTTATTCGCAAATAGTAGAATAATATGCTCAAGCGAAGTGATAATAAATACAGCCGTTACTTATCGCAGGTGCTCTGGATCCAGTGTGCAGTCATTCAATCCTGAAGTCTAGGAACAAGATGTCTGAACACTAGATGTGAAGCTGCTGCTTATATACACATAGAAATACAGTAACACAATGAAGATGGTATAGCTTGCATCTATTGGTCCGGGTCTCAGGAAGGTCCAAGGGGTTGTCAATCATTGGCTAGTTCATCCTAAGGAATCCAAAGGAGGGGGTCACCTCTCCAGGGGGTATGCTCGGCTCTTCCCGCCAAGATTCCTTAGTCTTAAGTAGTTCATAATTCCCAATCATTCATAACTTGTGTATGCACTCTGCGATTCCCTCGCAGAGTGAACCAAACAGTAGGATATGTAAAGAGGTTTATTATGATACCACTCATGATATGATTCCTTCAACCTGTTCTGTGTATTTCACTAATATGCATGTAACTCTAATATAACATATAAATACTACTATATTTCGACATAACTCACTATGTGTTGCAACTACCATTAATCTGTACTATTTTATGAGTATGCGTGTTTGTGCGAATGTATGGTAAAAGACCAATTATTGTTGCTGCCACGTGTAGTGGATGCGTACGCCCTTTCACGCCGTAGTGTGACCTTGTATGTCGTAGCGTACCGTACGCATCTTTTCAGACAAAGACAACCAAGTTGGCTCGACTTTAATTGAAATGACTTTATCCAATTTGCTGACTTCGACAGCTCCACCCTTTGATAGTGTAATAAACTATCACCCAATCACCGTTTCAAGTTCAGGATTATACAATACTTCTTTACATACCATGATCTCGGTATCTGGTACCACCCTTTCAGTCTCTTTCTCAGTGTTACTCCTATGAGACCATTTTCCACACTTCAACACAGTAGGAACACATTTGACAACTAAACCAATTGCTAAGATGACACCCAGTATAAGGAGAAGGAGCTTACCTACACTAGCAACCATTTCCTGTACCCACTCCCCCAGACCGGAGAACCATTTCACAGGGTTCAACCACGAGAACCAACCCGCCACCTTTTCCCCGACCTCATATAACGAAGAATTATGGCTCTTTCGAAATTCCCATTTCAGCTGCAAAATTTCATCCATCTTACGGTCTATAACCTCTTTAGGGTCATCCGTATTATTAGTGATGTACGTGCAACATTTGACACCGAACTGGGTGGCCAGTGTTACACAGTACCCACCAGTAATAGAGGTGAGATAATTTAGTACCAGTCTTTGTTGCACCAACTCCTTCATGTACGCTTGTAGCTCCCTTCCAGTATACCTGAAGGTGTCATCATACATCTCGGTGATATTATCTATTAATTTAGCTAGGTCTTGGATATATTTAAAGTTTAATGTTCCCCGAGCGGTCCTGGTGAGATCTAGAGCAACCATAACTTGGAAACCAGCAGTTTCACTAATCAATTTTGCAGCTATGGGTTCCTCACCAGGAATCATATTTCTCTTGCCACGGTGTTCATACTGTGTGTGTATGTATGGTGGTGATGTAGTCTTGTGAATACCAACCATTTCTTCATGAGTAACAGTCATGATTTCAGGAACCAGTTTAGCTAAGAAGCACAAGCCCTTGGAACTCGGTGTCACCCAGGAATAAGCTTTCCTTCCACAAACAAAATACATATCATCAGGGAGAACATAAGGAACAGTATGCCCATGAATTATATCACACAGAGTTTTGATAAAACTACCCATGCCTAGTGTCTCCATTTGCTCTAGACACGTGTCGGCATTAATGACATTTTTACATTTTTCTGTAGAGACTGTTCCAATGGATACCTTCTTATGTTTGGTTATACGCCCTAATTTGTGACTTCCATCAACAGTCCTGCCTAGTAGTGACCTTGTGAGTCTCCCTCTAAAATGAGTGTGGCGAGCCATTGTCTGATCTGATAGGTCAGCCTCCCAATTCTCCAGGCGCTTTGCATGAGATATATTTAGGCACAGCAAAGATCTGCCTATGGAGTATTGTCGAAGCGTCAGTCTAGGTGACCTAGTGTTATTGTACCTCCCATCTATGGGCCTCCCACCCCTCACTTCGAGTACTTCGGATATGTTTAGAGGGAATGGCACTAGTCCTATTTTATGCTGCCCTTGCGGCACGTGAGAGCACACCCAACACTCAGTTTGGTTTAGAACCTTACCCACCAGGAAATGATAATCCTCCAAAGGATGCCCGCCTATATTCAGAGTACTGGGGGACTAGCATCGTTGGATGCATCTCTCTTCAACTAGGGAGTCGCAGAACTTGCAGATACAATACTCATCAGACAATAGCCCCTTACACTGCCTCCGAGTTCCTGAGCTAGCAGACCTTTTCATAACCCCCGGACCAAGTTTGATAATGGGCTGCTCTGAGTATCCTAATAGCTTTTCTTCTGCCTCCATCTCATCCGTATCACTCCCAGAACCTTCCTCCGTCCTCCATCCTCCTTCACAAAAATAGAATGTCCTAGAAAGAGTAAAAACAAGGAAAATCCTGGAACAAAAGAAAAACAAAAACCGCCACTCCATCGCTGGAATGACAGTTCTGGGGCAACGTCTCTGGTTCAGGTGTCTCGACTGCAGGCTTGAGGTCTCCCGGTACAGACTCACGAGTGACAGATCTATGTTGTTGGTCTTAGTTTTATCTTGTACTTTCTCCGGATTATGGACTCTCCTACAGTTGGTGGAATGGACCCAAGTGTCTCTCTCTGCAACCTTCAGTGATGTAGTACTGGTCAGCAGCACTTGGTATGGGCCTTCCTAACGGTCTGTTAAACTACCTGAACGTAAGAAATTGCGGATCATAACATAGTCTCCAGGTTCAACATCATGACAGTTCGTTTCTGGCATACCAGGTGACAGCATTTTTAGTTTTTGTTGTTGTTGTTTTAGCTGTCTACTCATTCTTATTAGATATTGTACAGTCACTTCATTATTACACTTCAAGTCGTCTTGTGGACTCACGATCAAATGAGGTTGTCGTCCGAACAGTATCTCAAAGGGGGACAGATTAAGAGGAGGTCTAGGAGTAGTCCGAATGCTATGGAGAACCAATGGCAAAGCCTCAGGCCATGCCAACCCAGTTTCAGCCATTATCTTACCAAGCTTGTTCTTTATAGTACCGTTTACTCTCTCCACCTTACCACTGGCTTGTGGTCGGTAAGGGGTGTGAAGTCTGCTACCGATTCCCATGAGTTTACACATATTTTGGAAGATATCACCAGTAAAATGGGTACCCCTATCACTTTCAATGAGTCTAGGGATACCGAACCTACACACAAAGTCTTGTACAATTTTCTTTGCAGTGAACACAGCAGTAATAGTGGCTGCGGATATGCTTCTACCCAACCGGAAAACACATCAATACACACTAACACATACTTTAGATTCCTGCATGGTGGTAATTGGATATAGTCAATTTGTATTACCTGAAAAGGTCCGTCTGTAGGAGGGATGTGGGATGGCTCAGTTGGAATAGTTTTCCCAACATTTTTCCTAAAACAAGTAAGACATGACATTGCTTTCTTACCAGCCTGAGAGGAAAATCCGGGAGCACACCAGTATGTTCTCACCAGTTTGCACATACCTTGTTTACCCAGGTGAGTCAGACCGTGTGCTGCTTCAGCCAGGCTTGGATAGTATGTTCGGGGAGCTACAGGCACACCTTGTGCATCCCTCCAGAGTCCTGAGGACTCTTGACCACATCCATTCGCCTTCCAGACCGCCTTTTCCTGCAGGGAACACAAATCCTGCATTTCAATTAATTTCTGCATGTCTAATGTCTGAAAGACCATCATAGTCTCGGTCGATACAATCATAGGTTGCCCTGCTGCCCATTTAGCAGCTTCGTCTGCCCTGTTGTTGCCCAATGACACTGGGTCTTCTTCAAAGGTATGGGCTTTGCACTTTATGACGGCTACTGTTCTGGGTAACTGTATCGCTGTCAGAAGTCCTTTTATGTGTTGTGAGTGTGCCATTGGCGTACCTGCTGCTGTCGTAAAGTTTCTAAGACGCCAAAGGGCCCCAAAATCATGCACTACCTGAAGGCGTACCTAGAGTCAGTATATATATTTATCTGATTTACCCTCTGCCAATTAACACGCTCTCCGTAGTGCTACTAGTTCCGCCACCTGGGCTTATTGAGGATGGCCAGGGGTTCAGCTTCTACCACATCCTGATCGTCAACAACAGCGTAACCAGTACATAGCTCTCCCGTCTCTGTCTGTCTATGGCAACTTCCGTCTGTATAAAACGTAAAATCTACATTTTCTAAGGGGGTGTCACGTATGTCGGGCCTTGCAGTATAGGTCTGATTCAGGTGTTCCATACAGTCATGCATGTCAGTATTCTTGCCTAACTCATCATCAACCAGGGTCTCCTCACCTCCCACCCTTTGTGTCTCTAGAGACACATACGGAAGGTATGTAGCTGGATTTAAGGTGCTACATCGTTTGATGGTGATATTTAAGGGTGCCATCAGGGCTAGTTCCCACTTTGTGAATCTAGCTGAAGAGACATGTCTGGTTTCGGCTGAATTTAACAGAGCTGATACAGCATGGGGTGTATAGATAGTTGAATTATGTCCTAATACTACATCCTCACTCTTACTTACCAGAAGAGCCGTTGCTGCTACACTTCTGAGACATGTTGGGAGTAATCCTGCCACATTGTCTAATTGTGCACTGTAGTATGCTACCGGTCTGCTAGCGTCACCATGTTTCTGTGCGAGGACACCTTCTGCACAACCATCAGCTTCTGTACAAAATAGCTCAAAAGGCTTTTCATAATCAGGTATTCCCAATGCAGGTGCTCTAGTCAGACTATCTTTAAGTATAAAGAACGCTTGCTCTGACTCTTCTGTGTGTACAACACGTTCTGGTTTTGAGGAAGAGACTAGCTCCTGCAATGGTAATGCCAGAATAAAAAAACCTGGGATCCAGGATCTACAGTATCCACACATCCCCAGGAAAGTACGAATCTGCTTCTGGCTCTGCGGCAGAGTCATGTGTTGTATGGCCTCAATCCTGTTGGTTGTCAGGTGTCTTAGCCCCTTAGTGAGGCAGTGTCCTAGGTATTTGACCTTAGTCTGACATGGCTGTAATTTATCCTTTGCCACCTTGTGCCCTGTTTGTGAAAGATGAAGCAACAACAATTTAGTATCATGTAAAAAACATGACATAAAAGAATCAGAGCAGAGCAACAAATCATCCACATATTGAATTAGAACAGACCCATTGTGGGGTTGAAAGGATTGCAAACAGTCATGTAAGGCTTGGGAGAAAATACTGGGGCTGTCAATGAACCCCTGGGGTAATCTGGTCCATGTGTATTGCACTCCCCTGTAGGAGAATGCAAAAAGGTGTTGGCAGTCAGGGTGAAGAGGGACTGAGAAGAAAGCAGAACATAGATCAATGACAGTAAAATGACTGGCAGACGCTGGAATCTGCATGAGGATGACAGCTGGATTCGGCACTACGGGGAATTGGCTCTCAACAACTTTAATAATTCCCCTTAAGTCCTGGACTAATCTATAGCCCCTCCCCCCATTCTTCTTCACAGGGAAAATGGG
Source organism: Mixophyes fleayi (assembly GCF_038048845.1). Classification (NCBI taxonomy): domain Eukaryota; kingdom Metazoa; phylum Chordata; class Amphibia; order Anura; family Limnodynastidae; genus Mixophyes; species Mixophyes fleayi. Next base: position 115,557,226 of record NC_134407.1, on the reverse strand, counting down.
ACTATTTGCTGTACTGGCTGTATGAATTAAAATCCCTTGTTGTAATAGCCTCTCAATAACAGGATATACCCCTAGTTCCACCTCCGGTTTTCATGGATACTGTGGGATTTTTGGAGCTATCCTACCACTTTTTAGATTGACCATGATAGGGGCTACATTTGCCATCAGTCCAGTGTCCTGTCCATCTCTGGTCCATAGTGAACCTGGTATTTCCAGCAACATCCCCTTTACTTGAGATGGACTTTGTTCTATAACAGGAGAATGTGACATTAACCTTTGAGGGGTGTCCAATATATCCTGTACCTCATGTGCGACCTTCTCCGGTATATCTAAGAACACACCATCAGAAGTACAGTATATGACACATCCCATTTTACATAACAAGTCTCTCCCTTGCAAGTTAGTAGGAGCCGCCGCAGCCAAGAGAAACGAATACTTAGTATGCAGGGGCCCGATAGTAACCTCAGCTGGTTTAGTTAGTGGAAAATGCAACACTTTTCCCGTTACACCGATGGCTGGAATTGTTTTACTGGACACCTGTAGATTGAAAGGAGAGGTTATCACAGATCGGGCCGCCCCTGTATCTACAAGAAAAGTTTCTTTCCTACCAGCTATGTCAACTATCATTGTTGGTTCTTCACTCTGACTCTCAGTTAACCTCACTGGCTGTAGACTACAGGTATGACCTGACCCCTAGCACTGACCATTGCTTTCCCGCGCAACATTTGCTGCTATAACATGCGCAGGTAACTGTGTGTTCTCTTGTCTATGTGTATTTCTTCGTGGAGGATACCTATATGATTCCCTATCCATATGTGTATCCTGTCTCACTTTGTTACAATTTCTTGCAAAATGGCCTTCTTCATTACACCTGAAACATCTGATCACTTTAGGTTTCTTGTTATATGGGTTGTATGCTGGTGGTCGTGTATGCATCCCCTCTAGAGCCTGTATACTCATTAACCTATCACTTTTCTCTTCCTTCTTCCTAAAAATGTTTTTGTCATGCTCCACAGCAGACTCCCTGAGAGAATCTACTGTGACGCCTCTCCAATTAGGTAATGTGGTTTGTACTCTGGTTTTTAAATTTTCTCTAAGGCCATCCATTAATACTCCTACAGCTACTTCCCTGAGATGTGGGTCCTCCCCGATGTTGGATATCCCAGTAAACCGTGTTATCGCTGCTATAGCTCTAATGAAGTAATCTGCTGCTGTTTCACTATCCTTTTGTTTAATGGTGAAAATCTTACTCCAATTTACTACTACTTGAAAATAGATGGCTAAGTGTTTGACAATTTTTTCTATATTTTCTTGGTTAATCTCATCAGTCAAGGTGTCATCTTCCTCCAACAAACAATCTTCAATAAATTTTTGTATGTTAGTATTGGGAGGAAGACACGCCCTCAACACTACACGCCAATCCTTATTGGTTGGTTCGTGGGCATTTCCTAAGTCTTTAACAAATTTCTGACATTTATCCAACTTCTTTCTAGGATCTGGGAATTCATTCATAATGGAGCGTAATTCTGATCTAGTCCAGGGACAATGCATTGTAACATTTCTTAAAGGAACTACACCATCCTTATCCGGCTTCCCATTGGGAACTGATATTGTGCGGACTAGGTACGCACCCTCTGGTTCACTGACTTCAGGGGACACTACAGGATTTGCTGGTTCAAGATTTAGAACGCTTTCACTCCTAGTGATCACGCTACTCTCACCTATCTCACTCATTAACTCATACTTGCGCTGAGCCTCTTGTACACTAACAGCATGGGCAATGGCCGAAATCACAGTGGGTTCATCTTCATCTTCAGATACACTTGATTTAAACTGGCTTAAAACAGGATACAACTTAGCAATTTTTCTTTTTTCAGTTTTAACAACGGCTGTACTTACCGCTCCCGCCACATAAGGTGGCGGGGGCGTGCTTGCGCTGAGTTCGCCACGCTTCTCAACGGCTACTTCCGCCGTGCGCATGCTTTTCGCCACGCCTACTTCCGCTGTGCATTTGCTGCTCTGCCATGTGTTACCTTCCATTTGCCACAATTTTAAACAATCATTATTTCTATTTCTCTTTTTCGTTGACTTAATCAACCATATTTTATCTTTTACAGTATTTAGTACCTCTGCATCAAAACTTCCTATTGTTGGGAAAGGCCTATCACAATCTTTGGTCATCTTGACCCACGTGTCGCAATACGCAGTATGCACCATATTTTGTACACATGAGAAATCTCGCTGAACCAATAGGACCTTCCTTAGGCAGTCCACTGACCATCTCTAACGTATGCTTAGCACCCATGTTGAACAACACCACTCTACACGGAACACAGACACACCGCAATGCTCTGTTCCTTCGGCCAACAATTTCAAACCTGTTGCTACAATCACCGCTAGAGATCTCTAATGCTCTTATGAACGTATTTCCAATAGTCGCGTCCACTCGCTTTCTCTTGTTCCGAACAAGAATCCCTAACACAGAAATAGTTCCTCGATAGCCCGGCTATCTCAAATTCCTGTTCAGTTTATTATAACTGGGAGAACAAAGTTGATACAATCAACCAGCCTTTCCAATATAATTCCTCCTAGCTGCTTCACCAATTCGCACTAACGGTGCGGTTAGATCGCACTGCCTACCAATACTAATTATTAGCAAACCTTGCGATCTATTGGTAGCGCTTTGCGAAAACCCGGTTTTCTCATTCGGTATACCTGCCCTGTATACCATCCTTCAGTTGGGCAATCCGCCTCGTCAGACAGCAACTGAGCACAATGAATAATAAACAGTGTATCTACGTTACAAAATTACACACTATACACCTTTTCTGCGCAGAAAATCAAAAGTTCCCAACAACAGTAATAATATCTCAGAGGCTTTCACAAGTAATTATACTATGCACATATAATAACTATCAAGACGATTGTTTAACCACGTGGCAAATCTACCAGAAGTTCGCGTACGCACAGCAGGAAGTACACATACGCTAAGCAATGCAATACAGTTAAAACGTACAATGACAGTAAAAAGAAACAGTTTTCTCTTTTGTCCCTAGGTTCTAGTTAACGTGCCCTAGACAATGCAAAACGGATATTCGGTTTCACAACAGAGAGTAAAATTCAGGTTTTGAACACATTGCGTTCTTACCCATTTATGACGCGTCTCCACCCTTTGTTGAGGAACCGAAATCCGTTGGTCTTGCGTATCATCGGCAACAAAACCTCCAAAGCTCACGAGCCCCCAAATTGTTATGTGCGTATTGTAGCTAACCAATAACGATTGTCGAACCTCGATTTGTGTTTCCAACGCACAAAGATTTATTAGCAAATAGTAGAATAATATGCTCAAGCGAAGTGATAATAAATACAGCCGTTACTTATCGCAGGCGCTCTGGATCCAGTGTGCAGTCATTCAATCCTAAAGTCTGGGGACAAGATGTCTGAACACTAGATGTGAAGCTGCTGCTTATATACACATAGAAATACAGTAACACAATGAAGATGGTATAGCTTGCATCTATTGGTCCGGGTCTCAGGAAGGTCCAAGGGGTTGTCAATCATTGGCTAGTTCATCCTAAGGAATCCAAAGGAGGGGGTCACCTCTCCAGGGGGTATGCTCGGCTCTTCCCGCCAAGATTCCTTAGTCTTAAGTAGTTCATAATTCCCTATCATTCATAACTTGTGTATGCACTCTGCGATTCCCTCACAGAGTGAACCAAACAGTAGGATATGTAAAGAGGTTTATTATGATACCACTCATGATATGATTCCTTCAACCTGTTCCGTGTATTTCACTAATATGCTTGTAACTCTAATATAACATATAAATACTACTATATTTCGACATAACTGACTATGTGTTGCAACTACCATTAATGTGTACTATTTTATGAGTATGCGTGTTTGTGCGAATGTATGGTAAAAGACCAATTATTGTTGCTGCCACGTGTAGTGGATGCGTACGCCCTTTCACGCCGTAGCGTGACCTTGTACGTCGTAGTGTACCGTACGCATCTTTTCAGACAAAGACAACCAAGTTAGCTCGACTTTAATTGAAATGACTTTATCCACTTTGCTGACTTCGACACAATACATTGTAAATAATGGCAAAGGTGATGAATATAAACCTTGCTAATAAGTAATCTGAATTTATATACTGATATATTTGGTCAACTGTGAATCTATACAGCGTGAGAATTATTAATTAATGAAATATATCCTCAAATAAATAAAACAACACAATGAGGCTTGGCATATTCTGCCAGTTTATTAACATCTTTATTTTAAATCTTTATTTTCATTACTTTTTCCTCTTTTTATTATTTTGCTGCCTACTATATTTAGGCTTATAATGGGAATACTATATTTTAAATCATATAAATAAAAGGTATATTTTAAACAAAATGATCATTACAGAGTGCCCTTGTTAAGCATGCTTTCTTCTATCACATGTGTTTCTAATCTTAGTGTTTTACATGTAGAGGTGCACCAATCCAGCTATATAATACAACTATAAAGGTAACAAAATATTAGTCTGGATATGTAAATTACTTAGTGCGTTGGTATATAATCTTTCTTATGTACAGTTTGATATCACTCTGACTATTTATTCCCTAACATCAATAACTAGAGTATGCAATATGTGATCTCTTTGGCGAATGAACTGGACAGCTACTGATGAATAGGGGATTAAAATGATATCAGACATAACACATTTCCTATAACCTGAACCTTAAATAACACTGAAGTGTACATATAATCATAATATATAAGCTAATAATAAACTAAATACTATATTCTCATAAATCACTGTAGAATGGAATCAATATGAATATGAATTATATAAATAACTAAATGTTGTAATGCAAGTGTGTGCGTGCGTATTTTACCGTTTGATCGCAGTACGCCACGTGTAGCGTGGCATACTGAATGCAATCGCACAATGAAACAATATTAACCAATATACTTTCATTCATCCAATTATACGACTTCGACAGTTCCACCCTTTGATAGTATAATAAACTATCACCTTAAAGATGTTATATGCAGGATCTCAGTACCACGTTTCATTGCTATGTAATGCAAGTCCCCCTTGGTGTATGACCACGCTGTTTGTAGATCTAAACAAGTTATCATAAGAGAGAGTCTTAATCCTCAAAACGATTTCTTCTTTTACTTTAGACCGTACACTTCTGGAGCTTTTAGATAACCTTTTGTATGCCCTTCAAGGGTGCAATAAAACACGTAATACATTATTTGGAAAGGTACAGAGTACAATAAAACATGCATCAGTTATACAAAATACTCTACTACAGTTCTTCAAGTTTAACAGGTTCATCTGTCCAACGCATGTCTTTAAGCTCAGAATACATTTAAACACTTCATGTTCATCAATAGTATCATCCTATGTCTATCAATAATGCCATATACAATCATCTTCAGCTTGCGTTAATATATACACTTCTAATAATGTCATCAGTTCTTTTCATCAACACTTGTGGGCGGGCTATTGTCTGTTCGTTCTTCCCAGTCTCCCAATACTCAGGTTTCTTTGTGCGTGAAATAGCGGTTGGCTTGTCAAACATTGGGGCACTCCAGATCAAGGGACCTAGGTGCCGTACTTTTCCGCTAGTGACCTCCCACCCATAATACCCATAATTTGGGTACCTCAAGAATATTTAGTACCTCAAGAATATTTAGTGGAAAGAGAACTAGTCCTACTTGATATAATCACTGAGGCACGTGAGAGCACGCCGAGCACTTTGTTTGGTCTAAAACCTTACTCTCCCAAGAATGATAATCATTCTCAAGGATGCCTGCTCAAGTCCGAATATTACTGGACTGGCATCGCTTGGTGTACCTCTCTTTAACTATGTGGTCATTGTACTTACGGATTTAATGCTACTCAGACAATAGCCCCTCGCACTTTCTCCAAGCGCCAAGGTTTCCAAATTTTCCTTTACGCCTGAATTGAATAGAGTAATTGGGTGGACCAATTATGCTACTAACTTCTCCTTCACCCCTAATACCTCATTATCATTACCTGAACCAGCCTCTGTCACCTGTCAACAATCAAAAGAATTGACCGTCCTGAAAAGAGAATGTGATGAGAGAAACACAGAACAGGAAAAACTACAACTTCATGCTGGACAACATTCTTAGCCTTTGGCTCAGGTGCTACTAACTGCATTCGAGGCCTCCCAGAACAGATTCATGAGTGCACTTGGACCCTTCTTTGAGTGTTAGCCCCTCTGCAGTGGGTGAAACGGGCACCAGTGTGTCTCTGCTACCCTTGAAGTCGTGATGCTGGTAGCCTACACCTGGTACCTGTCTGTCAAATAACCTGAGCCTAAGAAATTACTGCTCCACAACTTACTTTCCCGATCCAAAATCCTGACTGTTAGTGTGATTTTTCAGGAAACAGTGTTTTGGACATTCTCGGTTGCTGTTTCACCATTCACCTTCCCACTCAAGGTCTAAACTAGACTCTCAGTTACAAACTCATCCCAAGATGGGTCAAGAATATTTTAAAAATCGACAGGTTAAGAGGCAGCCCAGGAGTGATCTTTGGTAGCAGGGAAGGACTAGTGGCCAAAGCTATCAGCCACTTCAATCAAGTTCCAACTCTTATTCTATTCAATTCATTCTACCTAGTACCGTTACTTTATGTTCACAATAGTTTGTGGCTAATCGAAAGTATGTAATTTGTTACCACCACTCATATATTATACATTTATTATCAATAACATGAATACCCCTATCACCTATTATAACTATAGGGCTATCACATTGAATAACAAAAGCTTTGAGTATGACACAGTAATACATTAGACACATTTCAATACACCTTTACCCAGACATATTTTATTGGTACACCAATGTATACTTGAGGATCCTGCATGGTGGTAATTGGATGACGTGGATTTGTTTTACCTGAAGAAAAACCCATCTGCAGGAGGGATATGGGATGGCTCTATTGGTATCATTTTCCTGACATTCTCTTAATCAAGATAGGACGTTGCCATCCTACTAGCTTGAGAAGAAATGTCTGGTGCACCCCAATATGCTCTTACCAGCTTGCGCATACCTTCTGTACCCATCTGAGCCAGGCCATGTGCTGCCTCCACTAGGTCTGGAAGATACACTCTGGGAGCTACTGGTCTACCTTGTCCATCTCTCCAGGGTCCGCCAGACTCCTAGCCACATCTCTTCACCTTCCAGACAGTTTATTCTTCAGGTAACACAAATCTTCATATATCAACCAATATGTGTATGCGTGCATGTGTGTGTGTGTGTGTTCACATTTTAAAACAAAAACAATACAATGAAAAACAAAACAAAACATAGATTTGTCAGCTGTCACATAAAACCCTGCTGTCTATTTGACATCTATGTTCGCCCTGGTGCGACAGCCATGTATGGTTGTGTGTGTAAGTGTGGACTTTACTAGCAGCTACTTCAGTTGGTAACTGTGTCACTGTATAAAGTCCTATATGTAGTGTCCTACTCATGTGCTGGTATTGCTATAAAAAAGATTTTTCAGTCAACTCAACGTCACCCCCTAACTAGAAAAATGCTGAAGACCAATGTATATCAATCGATTTTCCCTCTGCCAACTCACATGCCATTCTCAGTACCTCACATTCAGCTACTTGACTAAGTGAGAAAGGCAAAGGGGTCCATTTCTATAACACTTTCCTCAAATATAACAGTATCCAGTATATTTCAGTTTAACAGTGAAAAAATATAAAACACGAAAATTCTACATTTTCTAGGGTTTCACATTATGTCATATCTTGTGGCAAAAATCCTACTCCAATGTTCTACACAGAGATGCATATCTGTGTGTCTAACCTCCAGCAATCTCCTGTCCTTCCCACCCTTTGTTCATACATATAAAGGCACATTTTTGTACAGGAGGCACAAAACACAAAAAAAACCAAAACAGACATGCAATCTATAAAACATGAATCGTATTTCCACACAAAAAAAACCTTTCTGTTTAACATTAGCAGTTTCTATACATATAACACCAAACCCCTAACTGTTTCTGTAACTCATGTCAATCTAGTGTGTATATCCCTGAGTTCGTCTTATGTAAAAAAAATGTTTTAGCCCCATTAATCAGACTGTGTCTATGTCTTTTCGTATCTATACAAGAGCAGAGAGAGAGAAAGATAGAGAGATACTAGCATAGATGTAAAGAATGAGAAATAAGAAAGCAATGAATTATAGGAATACAAAGATTTGAATACAAGGGTTTGAAAACAAACATACATGCAGAAAGGGAGATTTTACAGCAAAAATGACAGCTGGATTGGCCTCTATGGGAAAATGGCTGTATTCATTTCACTAATCCCCTTAGCTATTTGCTAAACTATGACTCCTCCCCATACTTGACTAGGGGGTCTTACATCAACCGTGCAATCCAGTGTCGTCCGTCATTTGTTCATTAAGAACTCGGTATCACATTACCTACAAACCTTTGCAACGGACTTCCTGACGTATGACAGGGAAATGTAAGAAATTAACTCTTGACTCATCTGACATGCATAAAACGATATTTTGGAGCAAAGTATGTACATACTTCATTTTTGGATAATGATTCTCAGCCAAACAAATTATCATGAGTCACTGCAGCCTAAAACAAAGAGTGTTCCAATGATCCATTGTTAAGTAGTCTTTCAAGAGTAACTTTCCTATTTCTCTATCCCACTCCTTTAAGCACTAAGTCTATATTTCTTTTGTGTTCCCTTATCTGTGAAAAGAAAAACAAGATAGTTATCTTAAAACAGCAAATGAAACAAACATTTCCATTCTTTACCATCGGGCAGCGATTAGGAAAGCAAGCATGTGACAACATAAAACAAACAAGCAAAATCAACAAAGATTACTTTTAAATCAGTTTTTTTTTCTAAACCTGCACACTACTACTTACCACAGATTAACATTTACTTTGCCTGGTTGTAGGACTATAGGTATGACCTCATTTCTAGGGTTCACTATAGTTCTTCCTCAAAGTATTGTTCCTTAAACCAGGTGTTATTATACTGTGGTCGTGTGTGCAGTCCCTCTAGTGCTGGGATACTTACCATCATTACCCTATCACTTAGTGTCTCTTTCTGTTTACTTATACTTCTATCATGTCCTATAGCTGACTCCCTGAGAGCGTTTACAGTGATTCCTTCCAGTTTGGTAATGAAGTTTGCACCCTTCTTTTCAAGTTTTCCCTGAGGCCATCCATTAGAACCGAAACAGCAACCTCCCTGTAGTGTACATTATCTTTTATGTCTGATACCCCAGTGTATTTGGCCATCGCTATCAGAGCTCTGTGAAAATAATGTGTTACCTTCTCACTATCCTTTTGCTTGATAGTGAAAATTGTACTCCAGTTCAATACCAGGAAATTATAAAGCCAATTGAGAAATTATGCTGTTAATATTTTCAAGGTTATCTCCCTCTGTTGAGGATCTATCCTCCTCCAACATACAATCCTTAATAAACTTTTGTATATCAGTATTGAGAGGAAGTCTTCAATAATACTCGCCAATCGTTAATAGTTGGCTCGTACACATTACCATAATATCTAATAAACTTCTGACATTTGGCCAAATCTTTTCTAGGATCAGGAAAATAAGACAAAATGAAAACATTTCAGACCTAGTCCATGGATCATGCTTTGCTACATGTTTTAAGGGAACTTCACCATCTCTGTCCATCTCCCCATTGGGAACTGCTGTTGTGCGGATAGGATGTAAGCCTACCAAATCACTACATTCTGAAGTAGTTGTTGGAATTGCTGTTGCAGTACAATGGATGTCTCCCCCTGTGTTAACCTTTACATTATTCTCACCACTTTCAGCCGCTGCCCCTGTTGGTGGGATCGTTCCTTTTCTTTGTCCTGAAACATTACTTTTAACATTACTTAAAACAACATACAAGTTACTAGTTACAGTTTTTACATTTTTTTTTTTGGTATTGGCAGTACTTACCGGCCCGACCACATTTGTCGGGGGCGCGCTAGCGCTCACTTCTCCATGCTTTGCAACGCACGCTTCCGAAGCGTTTTTTTCCGGTACGCTTACTTCCACTGAGCACGCGTTTCCTTGCCATGTGTACCCTTCTTGTTGCCACAATTTTAAACAACTATCATGTTTAATTCTCGTTTTTGTTGATTTAATCAACCACACTTTATCGCTAACATTATTTAACATCTCTGACTCGAAACTACCTATATTTGGGAAAGGTTTCACACACTCCCGGGTCATCTTGACCCATTTGTCGCAATTCGCTGTTGCGTATGCACCATACTTTTTAAACATACGGAACCTCGTCGAACCAATTGGTCCTTCCTAAGGCATCACAACATCAACCTCCTCTAGCGTTTGCTTCGCACCCATTGTGAAAACAACCTATTTCTCAACGCTACACAAACAGGGCCTTTTTATCTGTTCTCCTTTCAAACAGAACCAACTAGAGATTTTTTTTTTTTTTTTATTTGTGGACGGTTTCACAGGCTACGCCCACACTCACCTCCTAACCCAGAAATATCACTGTGGGCCATAGGGCTATCAGCACCTCGATACCATGGCTCTACAAAATCTGTTGAGTATATTACTGAACTGGTAGCATCGGAGTTTACCAGCGAAATTCCTCTAGCCATTCAACCCAAGTCAAAAGCACAGTTGCACAATAAACCATGTGGTCCTATCACACCGCTTAGCGATACTAATTATCGCTAAACTTTGCGATTATTATTGGGAAGAAAGTTTCAAAAGCCGAGCTTTTGCTGCCAGTATACTTGCCGTGTATACTTAACCTCGGTTGTCCAGCCCGCCTCGTCAAACTGCAACCGATATCCCTGTCTTTTTAACAGTAAATCAACTTTCACTTCAAAATCAACAAATACATACACCATAGTTTTCTGCGCAGAAAATAACTTTCCCAAAAAATGGCACTATCTTTTCAGAGATTTTACCATGTGATTACACTATGCATATATAACAACTATCAAAACGATTGTTTAACCTCGTGGCAATATTACCGGAAGTACACATACGCAAGGCAGGAAATACACATACCCTATGCAATGCAATACCCTTTAAAACGTAACACGACAATAAAAAGAAACATTTTTCTTTCTTGTCCCTAGATTCAAGTTAGCGTTCCTTCAGATTATGCAACAACGGACATTCGGTTTCGCAACACAGAGTGAACAACAGGTTTTGAACACATTGCATTCTTTCCCGTATGAGACGCGTCCATCAATCCACCCTTTGTTGAGGAACCGAAAACCGTAAGCGTTGCATACCTGCCGATAACGTAACCTACAAACTCAGAGCCCCCAAATCATTAAAGTAATTTTATCGTTTTCAAATAAGCATTGCCCAAGCAATTGTGTTTCCAATGCACAAAGTAATTTATTTTAGCAGATGTAAAAAGTTAACAGTTCAATACATGATTATAATATAATACAGTACAGTACAGCCAATACCAAAAGATACATACATACCGCTGCATTCGCATGCGATTCGCTGCACTCCCACAGGTACCAGTGAACAGTAGTTCACTCTTGAATACTGTGGTCAGAGTAGACTGAAGCTAGTGGGAGCACAGCAATGATTATATACATTCAGTGTTACAGAGAGAACAATGCAGATGACGTGGCTTGCTTCTATAGGTCCAGACTTCAGGTGGGTCCAGGGTAAACAGGTCATAAACTAGTTCAAACAACCCCCTCAAAGGCTGAGGTCAACATTCCAGATGATTCACCCGCCCAGAAACCAGTTACAACTAGTCCATTAGCATTTTACAGTTTGATATCACTCTGACTATTTATTCCCTAACATCAATAACTAGAGTATGCAATATGTGATCTCTTCGGCAAATGAACCGGACAGCTGCTGATGAATAGGGGATTAAAATTATATCAGACATGACACATTTACTATAACCTGAACCTTAAATAACACTGAAGTGTACATATAATCATAATATATAAACTAATAATAAACTAAATACTATCTGCTCATAAATCACTGTAGAATGTTATCAATATGAATATGAATTATATAAATAACTAAATGTTGTAATGCGAGTGTGTGCGTGCGTATTTTACCATGCAATCGCAGTATGCCACGTGTAGCATGGCATACTGAATGCAATCGCATAATGAAACAATATTAACCAATATACTTTCGTTCATCCAATTATACGACTTCGACATTGTGAATAACAGGAATATGCGACTCCAACATTTCCGCAGGAGAGCACCCCTTTGAAATACCTGCTTTCTACAATTGTTCCAAGATAGGATGCTTCTTGAAAGGAAGTAAAAAAATCGGGACCCTGGGCTTTATATTTTTAATAACCTGGTGGATGATCGGAATCATGGTGTTTTAAGACCCTCTTGAGTGTCAGGACCCAGAATAAGAAGGGAAAATTAATAATGGTCAAAATGTCAGCTAGAAAGAGCCATGAGGGTATGAGCCATAAGAAGTTTTTGAAATTCTGATCTTATCTGAGTTAATTCCAATTTAAGAGACAGACAAGGGTGCCATTTGCTGGAATTCCAGGACCCTAAATTTGGACTCCAAATCCTGTTGGTGATACAGATTCCCCTTTCTTAGCCTAGAGCCTATCTGAATGACCACCCCTCTAACAACCACCTTAAAGGCGTGCCAGTAAGTGAAAATAGAGGTATTCCCAGGGTTATTGGTCTGAGTAAAAAGTAGTATTGCATCCCTAATTGCTATTTTAGCTTCTAAAAAGGAAAGCAGGTGGGCCGGAAAGTGCCAAAGCTGTGGGGGTATTTGGGGCCATGTAGGGTTCCATGTCTACACGAACGGAGCATGGTCTGACCACGTCATAGGAAAAATATTTAACTCTCAGTGAATTCTGAAGTACTCACTTATTCAAAAGGATAATGTCTATTCTCGAATACAAACTATGCACAGAAGAGAATTATCTTAACATACAAAAAATAACAGTAAACAATTTATCTAATCCCTCTGCACTGTAGAATAAAGCAATAATCTAAACAAAAATTGGACATAGAGACTGTAGGGCTGCTCCTGAAGAAGGAAAACCAGAGTGACAGAAAGCAGCAAAAAAGACTAGCTGAAAATTTTTAAATATTTAAATGTCCAGGGCGAGGACTATACATGCTAGTTACTCTGGAACCTCCACTTCAAAAGTCAATCCTTCTGGAGTAGAGGCAGTCAAAAATAGTAGGAAATGAGAAATCCAGTCCACCTGGAAGGTATGGTTGGATGTGTCTAAGAAAGTGGTAAGAACAAGGATCATGTCTTGCCCTGTCTAGAACAGTTTCTTCGAACATGAGCTCAATGTGTGGGATGAGATGATTGTAGAAGGAGATTCCAGTCCATCAAAAGCTTACTAACTTCCTCCACCGTGGAAATCACATGCGTGAAAATATTCCTGTGATCAAAAGCTTGACGGAAGGCGATACTGAATTTCATTATCCCGTAGTATTCTCGTGACAGGCACGCAAAAATTGAAGATTAAGGAGAATCTCTAAATTCTTTCCTTAATATAGAAAAAAATGCAGCCTCATAAGCGTCTCTGGGTGAGGTATCTGGGGTCTATGTATACTGTCAATGAGTAGGTCCTGTTCGGAGGCCGCTTGTGAAAGTTTATGGAACTTGTCCGTAACAAAAGAGAGGAGGTCTGCATTGGAGACATAGTCCAGGATTCCCTGGATCTTGATTTTATTTCTGTGGGACCTATCCTTTAGGTATGCAAGCTTGTCTTTCAGCAAACCAACTTCAGTTTCCAGTTGCTTATGCGATGTAATGCGGCCATTATGAGATGTTACCAACTTCTCCATATTATCCTCCATATGTCCAGTTCTGTTACCTAGCTCTGTTGCTACTGCTTGAATTTATTTGCGTGAAGAACACATGTCAAAGAGTAAATCAGGCTTGAGAGTTGAGAGTAACTGATGCATTTTTTTAAGGTTGACCAGAGCATCATGGTCTAAATTTGAAAGGGCGCCTGTAGGAGAAGAGATTTACATAAAATCTGTAAAAGGCATGGACTTGGCTCCCCTAGATGAATTCCCTAACTTAGAGGAGGAGGGATCAGGCCCCGACTGTTGTAGTTTAAAGAATTGGACCGGTTGAGTGAGCTTGTTTGATTAAGTTTTTTAGGACCCATAGTAAAAGACGGGCTAGATAGACCTGTCAAAGTGGAGATCCTGGAATGAACTGGACACTGTTGGTTGGCACAGATGATAGCTATTCAATTCAACATAAAGTCCCAGTCATTTTTAATTAGTGAGTGGCAACATAGCATACCATATCTAGGCAGATGACTGTACACGGGTGGCAGGCATACATTTGGTTCAATATGGAATCATATCCAAAGTTACAAGCTGTAGGACATAGTGTTCAACAGTTCTGAGCAGAGGTTGAAGCAGCTGGATGCAAGGGACCCTCAAAGGCCCACACAAGTGTCAAACAATTACAGCAACCTATCTGAATTGAGACCAAATAAAGGAATAAATTATGCCAATTCGATGTCACAATGTCACAATATCACTAAGAACTAGACAAGAAAACAAAGCTCACATAGCTCACCACAGGAAGATCACTCAAGGGATGTAGTTCATCCTTAGATGAACAAACAGTTCTGGTGCAGCTGCAATGAAACCCAATATATCCACTTTGACAGGATATGCCATTAGTAGACCGGTCTGTATTGAGAGCCAGATGCAGAGATTACTAGCCAACAAATAAATGATAATAATAATAATAATAATAATAATAATAGCCACTACTCTGAAGTTGCATAGTACACCAGCCGTGTTGATGGGCAGGATTAAATGCAGCCCAGTTCTGATGCCAACTGCCAATCAAAGGTAGGAATGGACTGGATATTCACAGCCTTTACACAAGGCAGCAGAGTTACGCATCCCTCAAGCACACAGGGCTACAGGGTGCAAAACTCAAACAGGGTGACAGGGTAACAACAGGAGAGACCGGTATGTGTACAGCTGTGCATATGGGTGGTAATTTACTTTCATTTTTGGCACCAACTCTGCATCAGCCCAATAGTTTCCGATTGATTTCTACACAATTCCATCACCACTGCAGTTGTTACTTTGCAGTCTGCTGGAGCCCTATTTTCTTAGTAATTGTTCACTATAAGTAGTGTTTGATTGGGATAGGCTGTCTGGTCTACCCTGCTATTCTGATATTGCTTGATGTGGATGGTAATCCAACGCTCACCTTAACAAGCTAAACTGTTCAGTAACCATATAAAATAACTTCTAAAACAGCTGCTTTTTCCTTTTAATGCACTTACTTTTATGTCATTACACCAATACCTACAGTTTAATGCAATCACCCTGTCCCTAGGCCAGTTTTTGTATTCTGTACCTTTCACTACAAGCCTGTGGCTTGCACAGCTAAACACAGCAGTACAAATGAAAAATGCATTCACTTACAAAGCACACTACCAGCATAGGAAGTTTACAAGTTCATGAAAATTGTAAATACTTCAAATATTTTAAAAAAATAAATTATATTATAACAACATT
Source organism: Mixophyes fleayi (assembly GCF_038048845.1). Classification (NCBI taxonomy): domain Eukaryota; kingdom Metazoa; phylum Chordata; class Amphibia; order Anura; family Limnodynastidae; genus Mixophyes; species Mixophyes fleayi. The sequence goes on along the minus strand of NC_134407.1, from coordinate 115,541,664 downwards.
TTTATTAATTGTATCACCTATATTTTGATGGTAATTTGTTGATCTGGGCCTGAGTACTCACATATTCTGCTAACAGCCAAATATTTCAGTTTCTGTCCCTTAAATTACAGTTTTACTCTCTGTCTTGGACTATTAGAGACCAGTAAAGTATCTATTTTCATTCTCTGGATGTATCAGTGGAGGGTAGTATTGCAAAAGCCCATATAGTTACAGAGTTACCATACAATGTGTGTTATATATATGGGAAGAACTGTTTTTGTACTTTTGTTAATTCCTGTCTGGCAGTTGCACAGGGATTTAGAGTGCGACACAGTAAGACACACTCCCACAAAACCTCCAGATCTGTTCTTCCAACACAGCTCTCCATCTCTGCCTGATACTTCCTGTACACGACTTTACCTGGCTGTCTGGGGACCTGGCTGTGTCCTGGAGTTAAATGCCTTGCACGGAATCTGAGAAGCAGATCAAAATAATTAGAGGCTGAAATCACATATCCCTTATCCTCATGACCTGTACTGTCTAGGAACATGAATCCAATTAAACGAGGCACTTGCAATGCTGCCTCCATCTCTGCTGTGTCACTGAGGGGAATATGTATCAGGTTGCTGAAGGCAGTTAAGGTGTAAAAAATTACACGTTGTTATTGCCACATGTTTCAAATGATGATTGCTAAGACTTGGCTGGTGCCTAGCCCTCTATTCATTGCAATTGTAGCAATTAGTGCAAGCTTTAACTTGTGTTGACCAGTAACTGTAACATATAAATCTAAATATAAATCCTATTCTTGAAGCCTATTAAACGTTTATTAACAGGCATAGTCAAAAATAATGCAAGCAAACACACCTCTACATATACACTTTTTGACAAGCATTTGCTTCACTTTGCATCCATTTTGATTAACATTTGGCCTACTCTATTAACATTTGGTGAAATAAAATGGACTTCTGTTGCAGTGCTCATTACGTATATAAAGTTTACTAAAAACTTTGTTAACCTTTAGAACTGTCTACATTTCTGAAAAAGTGTTACATTAAATGGTTTCAAATCTTAATCTATGTCAGAAAAACAGATGAAGAGAACCCAATAAATGAAATAAAAAAACCCTTTTTAATTCACTTAATGATAAAAATGATCCAACACTAAATTTCTTTGTGTGAATAAGTAGGTGAACCTATGGATTCAGAATTGGTGTGACCCCCCTTGAGAAGCAATGACTCAAATATTTACAGTAATTGTTGTTCGGTGCCACTCAACCTCTTGGAGGAATTGTAGCCTATTCCTCCTTAGAGAACTACTTCAACAAATGGATGTTGGTAAAGTTTCTTGCATGAACACCAACACCACCAACATTTCATTTGGATTAATGGATTACTGTCTGGACTTTGACAAGATCATTCCAAAATACAAAATTTCTTCTGTTTCAAACATTTGTAGGCTAACTTTTGTATTATGAGTCATTGTCTTGCTGCAAGACCCTACCTTCTATTGACCGTCAATTCATGGATGGATACCCTGACAATCTTCTGTAGAATTTTCTGGTACAAGCCATCCTTGTTTTGTGGCATCAAAAGGCCCAACATCATGATACTGCCTACCCTGATTCACAGTTGGGATGAGGTTCTTAAGTTGCAAAAAGTGTTTGATTTTCTCCAGACTTAACATTTCTCATTTTATCCAAAAAGCTCTATCTTAGACTCATCTCACACAACATTATTTTGGCTAATCGAGGTAGTCTTTAGCAAACTTTAAAAGGGCAGCAATGCTCTTCTAGGAGAGTACTGACTTCCTCCTTGTTCAGTAATTGCCTCATGGTGGACTCATGAACACTGACATTAGTAAGTGCAAGAGAAGCCTTTGATATTACCATTAGTTTCTTTGTGATCTCACAAAATATTACAGGCCTTGCTCTTGGAGTGATTTTTAATGGATGTCCACTTCTAGGAAGAGTAACAGTGGTGTTGAATTGTCTCAACTTATATGCTATCTGATTGACAGTATATTGTTGAAACCCAAAGTCTTTAGAAACCGTTTTGTAACGTTTTCCAGCCTGATGACCATCAGCTGGAAAAGGTCCCTGGCTAGGTACTTTTGCGCACCATTGGAATTGAAAACGAGGCAAAACGTCATTGTTACGTTGTCGGACCTCGCGAGTTTTGGATTCTATGAATAAAGCCCTCCACAGCAATTCAGCACCAGTTCACAGAGGGACACAAAAGGAATAGCACAGTTTCGACAGTCTCTAGTGCAGTTGGGTAGCGTTGCAGGTAGAAAAGAAAGAGGAGGGGTAGCAATGTTCTTCAAAGTCTCCAGTGACATTCAGGAAAGCTCCATTGCTCCATTGCTAAATGTCATTTGCTGAAAAACAAATAGGTCTGATAGGCTTTGTCGTCTAAATCTGCAGTCACATTGTATTGTGTTATATAGGTAAAACACAAAGAATAGAGCTCCATTGCTTCATTGCTAATTGTCATTGCTGAAATAGAAATAATAGGTCTTGCAGGCTTGGTCTTCTAAATCTGCAGTCACATTGTAATGTGTTATATAGGTAAAAGACAAAGAGGAGAGCTCCATTGCTAAATGGCATTTGCTGAAATACAAATAATAGGTCTGGCAGGCTTGGTCTTCTAAATCTGCAGTCACATTGTACTGTGTTATCAAAACGGATTCACAGCAGTACACAGAAGGCCAGGAGCACCAAGCAGCTGCTGGCAGCAGTCATGATGATAGTAATTCCTCTTCGTCATCTGCCAAAGCCTATGTTAAAGTGCATAGTGTTTTTGAGTCAGGGAAACAAGAATGTAAAAAAACACCTTTTACATCGGTCAAGAAAAAAAGACCTGTAATTTAGGCAAAGTTATCTGCAGAAAAAAATAAAATTGCCAACATGCCATTCTACACACGCAATGGCAAGGAAAGAATGAGGCCTTCACCATTATCTATGAGTGCTAGTTCTGCAACTGTCACTGAGGCATCTTCTTGTAAGGTCAGACATGACTAAGCAAGACCTTGTCATTCGGACTCCAAAAATGGTGTCCAAATACTTTTACGTGTAAAAGCCGAGCTGGAAGAAAACAGTAAGGCATTAGAGGAAAATGTATGTTCAGTTTCAGAAATGACACAAATCCCAGAGGAGAGTCTATCCATGAGTGCTATGTGTAATCCTGACCTGTCTGATAGTGTACCCATAAAGAAGGCCCCTTTCAGCATTTCTGTAGATGTGTGCATGAACAACCCAAGTGTAGCCAGTGATGCACACATTGAGGATGCCACTTTGGAATTGCAACAGGATGAGGGGGATATTTGTGTAGCTGATGAGGGTGCTAATGAGGATGTTAATGAGGATGATGTTGTTTGTGTAAGTCCTGCACCAGTGAGAGCAGTTCTTGCACGTGATAAGAAGAAGGCCATTGTCATGCCTGGGCATAAGACCAAAAAATTCACCTATTATGTGTGGAATTGTTTTTACCCACATCCTGATAACAATTGTCTAGCCATTTGTAGCGTTTCTAAAGCCACAGTCAGTAGAGGTAGGGACCTTAACCATCTATGAACCTCATACATGTTGCGCCATTTCAAACGAGTTCATGGCAAGCTGTTGGGAAAATCAGAAACCTATGCTAAAAAAATCACAACAAACAGTCCATCATCAGCTAGGTCTCTTTTTTCAGCTAGATCCCAACACCTGCAATCTACACCCACAACACCGTCCTCATCAATATCCTCAGTAGCGATCAGAGTTAGTCCTGTATCCAAGTTGCTAAGGCTAGATGACTCCTCCACTATCCTAGATTTCTTAGAAGAATTCTTGAGCATTAGTTCCGCTGCTGCTGGGGGTGAATCTTCATCACAGAAGCAGACCAAGAAGAAGACTACTAGTAGTTTACAACAATTGACTGTTAAACAATCTTTTGCAACAGGAAGCAAGTATGAAAGCTGTTACCCTGTCGCAAAGCAGATCACAGACGCCATGGCGACTATGCTAGTATTAGATCTGCATCTCATGTCCACTATTAATGCAGTTAGTTTTAGACAATTACTTGAGGTCTTGTGTCCCCGTTATCAAATTCCATCACAACACCATTTTACTAGAAAAGCTATTCCTCACCTCTACCAGAAGGTTTGTAAAAATGTAATTATTGGGCTACAAAATGACATTCCACCCACTGTACACTTAACCACAGATAGGTGGACAAGCGGAACTGGGCAAACTAAGGATTATATGACTGTGACAATGCACTGGGTTGGTGATTCACCTACACCAGCAGGAACTGCAGCAGCATGTACCCAAGTACGCCACATTTGTCAGAGGCAGGCTACTCTGTGTATCACCGGCTTCACTAAGAGGCATACACCTGACAATCTTTTACCAAAACTAAGGGATGTCATTGCAACATGGCTTATCCTGCTTGGACTCTCCTCAGGATATGTCATTTCTGATAATGCCACCAATATTATGAGAGCATTACAGCTGGGTGAATTCCATGACATTCCCTGTTTTGCCCACACAATAAACTTGGTGGTACAGAGCTTTTTAAAAAAATGACAGGGATGTGCAGGAGATGTTGCCTATGGCCCATAAAATATCTGGACATTTCCAGCATTATGCAACAGCATTTCGGAGATTGCAACAGCTACAATAGCAATTTAATTTGCCCTGCAGCAAGAGGTGGTGACAAGGTGGAATTCCACCCTATATATGCTTCTGCGGATGCAGGAACAACGACAAGCCATCCATGCTTATTCCACAAGCCATGACATTGGGAAAGGGGGATGGATGTATTTTACTCAAGCGCAGTGGAGAATACTTTCCGTGTTGTGCAAGGTGCCGAAACCATTTGAAGTAGTCACCTGTGAAGTGAGTTCAGACACTGCTAGCTTGAGTCAAGTGATTCCCTTACTTTTGGAAAAGCAGCTTGAGAAACTGAAGCAGGAGATTAAACAAAGCAATTACAATAAGTATGTCGGACTTGTAGATCAAGTACTTTCTTCGCTTCACCAGGATCCAAGAGTTATGAAAATCTTATAATCGGATCACTACATTTTGGCGACTATGCTTGATCCTTGGTTTAAGAGTTATGTCTTCTCTTTGCTTTCAACTGACCAAGATCTGAGTAGATGCAAGGAGCTCCTGGTGAACAAGATGACAGCTCAAGTGTTACGTGACAGGATGGAGTCTCCTCTTTCAGTTTGTCACTCAACTGCTGCTAGGAAAAAACTTAGCTTTCCCAAGAGACCCAGGGATGATGCAGATGACTCAGCACAACATTTTGACATCTGGTCTTGTCTACTGTAAAAGAATTGACCAGAATTAGTGACACCTCTGCGTGCATGTCCTTTTTAAGATCCAACATAAGGGTGGGATGGCTTAAGGACAATTCCATCTTGCACCACTTTTTCTTTCAGCTACCGCTGTGTGTGTCAATGTTACCTACATGTGCTATATACTGTTGTGTGCTTTGCAAAACTCTTAGACACCAATTGATGATGCAGATGACTCATCACAGCATTTTCACATCTGGGGGTAAATGTATCAATCTGCGGGTTCTTCAACACCCGCGTGTTCAGCCTCTTCCGCGAGTAAATTTCAAGCGGCGCTGCATTGTAAAGGGAAGTTAACTCTTTACAATGCAGCGCCGCTTGAAATTTAATCGCGGAAGAGGCTGAACACGCGGGTGTTGAAGAACCCACAGATTGATACATTTACCCCATGGTCTTGTCTACTGTAAAAGAATTGACCAGAATTAGTGACACCTCTGCTGTAACTCCACCTGATCCTACTATCAACTATCAATATCCAATAAATGGTGGACGATTATTTAAAAAAAATTTTGAATGGTGTCAACAGTTTTATTAACAAAGAACAACTTTGCTTGCAGAAGTAATGTAAGCATGGATGTCTAAATAGACATGAATATGTATTACCTTCCACTTTGCTGCTGTTTCATCAGTATTGCACAAGGTGTTTGTAATCTGCACTGTACGTCAAAGGTACCTAACTATATTATAATTTTTAGTGAATTGGGGCTGATTCAAAGCTCAGTGCTGAACTTGCTTTTTGCTGTGAATTACAATGGCTCTTTTTAGTGAAATGTCTGGCACCCTGGCTTGGTTTGGGTCTGATAAAAGCACGCATCACGGGGGGAATCAGCACTTGTCCATATGTATTAGCTGTAGAATTACCACAGTTATCCAAGGAACAGGTGGAGCGATCAACCATAACTGATTTCATGATTCAAGGACAATTACATCTTGCACCACTTTACTGACACTGCTGTGTGGTAATGTTTCCTAGATGTACTATGAACTGCCCTGTGTTTGAGTCATTGCTCTGTCGCTTAGCATCCAGCCAGGTCGCTGCAGTCTTTGTTTGAAAGTGTGTGAAAATAATATTGTGACCTATGAGATGGTCCAAATTGACTGCAAATTACTTGAAATTAGTGTTATTGAGGTTAAATATAATGTAGGGGAAAAAAAGAGCAAAGTTATGTAATTTTAGCAAAAAAAATAGGGATTTTAGAAAAAAAACAAAACACAAAGTTAATCCAGATCCAAAACCAAAACTAAAACCAGAACACGGGGATCAGTGAACATCTCTAATTTTTAGTGTATATGCTTAGAAAATTAAAAAACCCACAATCAGACATAGTGACAGAGTTTAAAAAAAAATCTGTATGATAAAACAAAAAGTAGACCTTATTGAATGGGAGATGGACAAGCTGAAGTGTAAGCATTTGGTGCTTTTTGCACTAGGAACTTATGACTTGTACTTGCACATCAGAGCTGGTCCTGAGAGTATTTTTGGGGACTGCAGGACTATGACTATTAGTACATAAGAATATAATGCTCTTCTTCTTAGTGCTTATCATCATTACCAGAATATATTGCGCTAATAAAAATCCCTAATCCCCATGAGCTGTGTATGGTTTAGATCACAGTTCCTGTATTGCCCTTGAATGTGCATGTTTAGAGAGAATACACTTTAATTAGTGTTGAAATTAATCAGTTTATTTTTAAAGCTGTCCATAAGTGCAGAGCACAAAAACAAATAAAACAAGAACAGTGTTTCTCAGGTCATGTGTCTTTAGCCTTACATCCTGTGTAATCTTGCCTGTGTTGTAAAAGACTGATGCAGAGTGTTGCAGTAAGAAAAGGGGATTAAGAGTGTGCTGTTAAAAATAAATGATCTGTCACGTTATTGTGTGGGAATTTGTGGAAATGTTCTTAGATACTGTCTTTTTGCAATGCTTGTGGTTTCTTCTAAATTCAAAATGTGAACTGGGTAATATCAGCAAAAGGGCAATGGGTGGTCACAACAAAGGGTAATGTACGGGGTAGATAAACAGTGCTATGGAGAATAAACTTAGCCGCACAGAGTGGGGAATGTTTTAACGAACAGGGAGCAAAGGGAAGCCACAAGGGTTACATCAGCAGCAATCCACTGAGAGCTAAGGGAGCTGGTTGACAGTTGAAAGAAAGGACAGGGTGACATGTGAATTGAATCTTAGGAATGGTAGGATGGTAAAAAGTGGTGAAGGTAGAGGTTAAAGTAAGAGGTTGTATAGGTTATGTTGTTAAAGGAACAATACAGATTAATGGACCCAGCAACCCAGTTCATGTGCTGAGTATGGTGTAAGAGATATTCCTTGTGCTCTCTTTCCCTTGTACTCATTGTTGACATCTATATTATACCACATCCTGCCCTGTGGTGTCCTCTGCTTTGCTATGCTGTTTTTGTCGATATTACATATGGAACAAATGTCACATTTGGGCCCAGGCTATTTTAGCTACATACCTGAATATAGTGGTAAATTATTCCATAGTCATAATCAGAGTTTTTATTGAGAGAAAATAGAGAAATACAGACAGAAGAATTAGAGGTCAGGCAAAAGGGGATACACATAAAATACTGTAAATATGAATAGAAAATTGAACACAAAGAAAAATAAAACAAAGGTGAGCATGACACAACCTAAATCAGACATCAAAGCATAAAACCCAGAAATTGAATATGAAACAATCAAACATATACCATGTAGGTATACACAGTAGTGCAAAAAGTAGGAATGAAGAGAGTCAGGGTTCACATATGAACTACAGATGCCCTACATTAACAGACACAATTACTTTTGCTATTGAGTTATTGTTTGCTTTCAATCAGAGGTGTACTTCAGGGATAATGGTCCAAGACACAGACAAGACATGATCAAGATATGTTGGGGTACAATCTGACATTGGGAAACAAGAGGAGGATAAAAAAAATGTAAAAGTAAAAAATATAGTTTGAGCTGTGGAATGCAGTTGATAATGGAGCTGGTAATAGGGCAAACCTAGATTGTTGCCTGGAGTGTCAATGGTTAGAAGGCACCTAAAATATTGGTTGATATATTGGGAAGAACTTATCAAGCTGCGATTTGATCAACTTGTTGACAAATTTATTAAAGACTAGCTCGCAGTAAAATCGCAACTTGTCACAAATCGTCATCCCAATTTTTAACATGATCTGCATATAACCAATAACAATTTAATGGAAGTATATAATGAAGGTTGTCTATTGATGTTATCTGTATATAATGACTGTTAAGCATACTTGCCAACTCTCCCGGAATGTCCGGGAGACTCCCGAAATTCGGGTCGGTCTCACGGACTCCCAGGAGAGATGGCAAATCTCCCGCATCCGGGAATTACCTTCCTGAAATGACGCGATTTGCGGTGAATCGCATCATTTTGGCCCCGCAACCCATGACAAAACAGCATTTCCGTTGTGGGGGGCGGGGCCAAAATTATGCGTTTGCCACACCTCACCCCCTCCCACCTTCCAGTCATGCCCGTCTCCCGGAAAAGACTTGCCAAAAGTTGGTAAGTATTAGAGATGGGCGGGTCCGGTTCCCCGAGAACCGAACCCACCCGAACTTTGGGTATCCGAGTACCGAGCTGAGTAGCTCGGTACTCTCCCGCCCGTTCCGAATCGAAATCGAGGCCGAACGTCATTGTGACGTCGTCGGATCTCGGGGCTCGGTTCTCGCGATACTTCAATATTATAAATACACGCCTCCACAGCAATCCATCGCCATTTGACAGAGGGAGAGAGCAGGGTATACAATACAATACAATATTGTTCTTGCAATTGCTCTAACCAAAATCGCTAGAGAAGAGAGGAGGATAGAGGTTTATTATTTTTTGTTAATATTTGGCACTCCCCAGTGCTTTTGGGGTGTCCCCCATAATTGTGCATAAATATTTCTGGCTGTCAAAAGTCATATCTGTCAGCAGTATCTACCAACTAATTTTTAGCACTCCTCAGTGCTTTTGAGGTGTCCCCCATAATTGTGCATAAATATTTCTGGCTGTCAAAAGTCATATCTGTCAGCAGTATCTACTAACTAATTTTTAGCACTCCTCAGTGCTTTTGGGGTGTCCACCATAATTGTGCATAAATATTTCTGGCTGTCAAAAGTCATATCTGTCAGCAGTATCTACCAACTAATTATTAGCACTACAAGTGCTTTGCGCTCAGAATGGATTCAAAGCAGTCCAAATATGATCAGAATGAGCAACCAGGTTCTGTCACCAGTCCTGATGTTAGTGTTCCCAGTACGTCATCTGGCCAAGGCGATGTCAAACAACAGAGTGTTTCCAAATCAGTGCAAAAAACAAAAAACAATTTTTTTTTTACTGTATTGAAGCGAAAAAGAAGTGTTACTGAGCAAAAGTTAAGTGGTCACACTAGCTCTCAGACGCATCTTACCAGGAAGCTACATCCGGGCTCTGTACAAGACGGAGGATAAACTACTTCAGGAACAAGTGCACCAATACCCAACAAGAGGAATATAACCAAGTAACCACTTCATTCTGAAGGAACACCAAAAAATATCTACACTGGGACCATCCACCGAACTAAGAACAGGAAGACAAAGGGGACATCTCCCAACAACATCATCACTCTAAAGTATTAAGAAATGTCATCCATGTTGGAGAGGAGATGAACAGTGAGATATTCGATTTAAAGGAATTCTGAATTGGGAGAAGTCCTCTAAATACTTACAAGCCCACACTATTCTACAATCTGGTAGGAGTCCATCTTATATTACTACCACGAAGGTGATGGGGAGGTGCCTATTTCTTTGAAGTAAACCACTTATGATGTAAAATGATCATCTCTAACCTCTCTGCAAGATAGAGACGAATATATGAATTGCTATATGAACTTTTAATGAAGGTTGAATAAGTTTGTATTGTGATTAGGGTGAAGTTTACTTGCACCTGTGTTTGTGTTTCGTGAAAACCAGATAGCGCTGAATGTCTTGGCATTATGCTGTAATTTAGATTGTCTTAGGTTGTATACCCTTTTTCCAAGGTTTTGGCTGCATTCAGGATCATAGAGCGCTGTGTTAGCAGTTATCTAAACATCAATTTAAAAGTTAATTGCTGATAAAAAAAAAATTGCAAACATGCCATTCTACACACGCAGTGGCAAAGAGAGAATGAGGCCTTCACCTTTGCCTATTAGGGGCAGATCCCAAAAAGTTACCCAGCCTACAATTGGTGCACAACTACTGTTACGCGTCAAAGCCGAGCTGCAAGATAACAGTGAGGCATTACAGGAGAATATTTGCTCTGATTCACAAATGACAACAATCCCTGTGGAGAGTCCATCTAACAGTGGGATGTCTAATCGTGAGCATTCTGCTGATGTGTGCCTTAATAGCCCGAGTGTTGCCGGTGATACCCAAATTGAGGATGCCACTTTGGAATTAGAAGAGGATGAGAGGGAGATTTGTGTAGGCGACGAGGGCGCTAATGAGGATGTTGATGAGGATGAGGTTGTTTGTGTAAGTCCTGCACCAGTGGCAGCAGTTCTGGCACGTGACAAGAAAAAGGCCATTGTCATGCCTGGGTATAAAACAAAAAAATCCACTTCTTATGTGTGGAATTATTTCTACCCAAATCCAGACAACAATTGTATAGCCATTTGTAGTGTATGTCAAGCCACAGTCAGTCGAAGGAGGGACCTTAACCATCTTGGAACCTCGTCTATGTTACGCCATTTAACGAGAGTTTATGGCAAAGTGTTGGGAAAAGCTAAAAGTTCTTCCCAAAAAAATACAAGCACTCCCATCATCAGCTAAGACCCTCTGCTCACCAAAATCTCGATGGCTACAAAATACACCCACCACACCATCCTCATCAATATCCTCAGTAGCGCTCGGAGTTAGCCCGGCATCCCACTTAAGGCTGGATGACTCCTGCACTATTATTGATTCCTCTGAAGAAAGTGTTAGTCCCACTGCTGCTGCTGTTGCTGCTGCTGGGGGTGAATCGTCAGCCCAGAGGCAGGTCAAGAAAATCAGCAGTCCTACATTTCAGCAATTAACTGTGAAACAATCATTTGCGAGGGGAAGCAAATATGACAGCAGTCACCCAGTCGCCAAGCGAATCACAGACGCCATGGCTGCAATGTTAGTGTTAGATCTGCGTCCAATCTCCACAATAAATGCAGCTGGTTTTTCAAAGTTAATTGAGGTTTTGTGTCCGCAATACAGAATTCCATCGCGACACCATTTCTCCCGTAAACCAATTCCACAACTATACCAAAAAGTGTGTAAAAATGTAGAGACTGCGCTAAAAAATGCCATTCTGCCCACTGTCCACTTAACCACAGATATGTAGACAAGTTGAAGTGGCCAAACCAAAGACTATATGACTGTGACAGCCCATTGGGCTGGTCATTCACCTTCACCAGCAGGAACAGCAGCAGCATGTACACCACTACGTAACATTTGTCACAGGCAGGCCACTCTTTGTATCACCGGCTTCACTAACAGGCAAACAGCTGACAATTTGTTACGCAAACTGAGAGATGTGATTGATGCATGGCTTATACCACTCGGACTCTCCCCAGTGTATGTCATTTCTGATAACGCCAACAATATAGTGCGAGCATTACAGCTGGGTGATTTCCAACATATTCCTTGTTTTGCTCACACCATCAACTTGGTGGTGCAGAGCTTCCTATGAAATAACCGTGAGGTGCAGGAGATGCTTTCGGTGGCCCGTAAAATTTCAGGCCATTTCAGGCATTCAGCCACAGCATGTAGGAGGTTACAAAAGCTCCAAGAGCAGTTTAACTTGCCCTGCCACCAACTTAAGCAAGAGGTGGTAACTAGGTGGAATTCCATCTTCTACATGCTTCAGAGGATGGAGGAACAGCGCAAAGCCATCCAAGCATATTGCACAAGCCATGACATTGGGAAAGGAGGGGGGATGTATTTCACTCTTGCACAGTGGGGAATCCTTTCAGTGCTGTGCAAGGTGCTGAAACCATTTGAAGTTGTGATGTGTGAAGTGAGTGCAGACTCTGCTAGTTTGAGCCAAGTCATTCCTTTAATTAGACTATTGGAAAAGCAGCTTGAGAAAATTAAGGAGGAGATGAAAGAAAGCAATTCAGCAAAGTATGTTGGCCTTGTCGATCAAGTACTTAATTCGCTTCACAATGATCATCGAGTTATTAAGATCTTGAACTCGGATCACTACGTTTTGGCCACTGTGCTTGATCCAAGGTTTAAAACCTACATTGAGTCTTTACTTGTAAATGAGCGAAATGTGAACTTTTGCAAGGAGCTATTGCTCAGCAAGTTGGCCGCTGAACTGGGCCTCGGCTTGACGAAGTGTCCTGCTTCACTTTCTCAAGCTGCTGCTGCTCGTAAAAAATTAAATTTCCTAAAAAGAAGCAGGGAATACGCAGGGGGCAGACCAGAAAAATTTAACATCTGGGCTGGTTTGAAGGAATTTTCAAAAAAATGTGTCACTTTGCCCATAACTCTATCCAATACGAGTATAAACATGCAAAGGATGGTGGAGGATTACTTTCAAGAGGTAGTTGATGTGGAAATGTCAGACAGTCCCTTTCCTTACTGGGAAGAAAAGCATGCCATTTGGAAACCCATGTACAAACTTGCTTTGCAATACCTAAGTTGCCCATCCTCCAGTGTGTACTCTGAACGAGTGTTCAGCACAGTAGGGAACTTAGTCAGTGATCGCCGTAGAAGGTTACTTCCCAAAAATGTGGAGAAAATGATGTTTATAAAAATGAACTACATCTTCCATGAGGAAGGCTTTCACCATCCAAGACATCCAAGCACTGACTGTTCTCTAATGGCGGACTCAAGCGGCGATTAATTGATAGTCTGTGATGATGTCGTACACACTGATGAGGGTGAGGATGAAACTGAAGATGATGACGATAACATCTTTTTAAAACTTTCTGTTAGACAGATGCGGCGGCCGCGGGCACCTCCGCGACACACATTACCTTTCTCCGACGTCCCGGCCGTCGCCATGACGACCGGGACGTCACTTCGGGTATTTCGGGCCGACCGTTGCCAGGGCAATGGCCGGACGCTGAAAATAGGCTGTAGGCGCTCCAGCAGGCTGAGTAGCCGGGCGCATGTGTGACAGACCAGCCTGTGGGCTGATTAATCTCCAGGGGCTGTGCTTGATTCAGAGCTAGGCTCTGATTGGTGGTCTTCAGTACTTAAGGCAGTGAGGTCTGCAGCCTCACTGCCGGTTATAGTTCATGTGTCCAGCCAGCATAACCTGCTTCCTGCCTTGTTCCTGTTTTTTGGACTCGCTGCTGATTTCCCGTGTATGACCCTTGGCTTGGATTTGGACTTTGCTTGTGCTTCTTGTGACCTCTGACCTCTGGCTTGAATACCGATCTCCCTGTCTGCTCGTGACCCCTGACCTCTGGCTTGTTTACCGTACTCCCTGTCTGCTCGTGACCCCTGACCTCTGCTTGGACCCCACTACGCTTGCCTGGGTTCTCCCCAGCCGGTACACACTTCACGACCCTCTGTCAGTCTGCTGCCAAGTCTGTCCCCACCATCAGGGGCTCCAGTGAACACCTGACTGACGGAGTAGACTCCGGGTTGTGTTGTTCCTAACATTATAACCGGCCCACACACAGAGACGAGGTTTGAATGGATGCAAGCGGATCCACACCGTCTCCGGCACAATGCCTAGCAGGCCATGTTGAGTCCTTGTATCAAATGATCCAGGGATTGGCTGAGCGTTTGTCCGTTCAAGAAGAAGCCGCGAAAACCTCACAACCCGCTCCAAGTTCCACCTGTGAACCTAAGATGATGTCACTCACCGGACCGTGAGTGCCTCTGCGCTGGTGCGTGGCTCCATAGCCTTCCTGCCGGCACCTGTCCTAAACCGCGGCCGTCCACCATCTTAATGGACTGCGCATGCGCAGCTCCGAAGACCTCTTGTGACTGTGGTTTTTAATCCAAATTGGTTGATCAGGCAACTTCCTATTTAAGGCACCTGTGTGCATTACCTCATTGCCTGATCTTGGAGTCTCATTCCCTGTGAGTCTCTAAAGGTGTTCCCTGTGTTCTACTAGTGTCTTCAGTTTCCTGCTGATTCCTGATCTACTCATCGCTGGTTTCCATACCCGCTACTATCTCCTGTGTACTACTAGTGTCTTCAGTTCCTGTGGATTCCCTGTGCTACTCATCGCTGGTTTCTATACCTGCTACAGTCTCCTGTTTCCTGCCTGTGTCCTCAGCTGGACTCTGATTACCGGATCTACTCACCTGTGGTTCCTACACTCGTCTCTGCCGTCCAGCGTCTCTGCAGTTCCTGCATCTCCCTGTGGACAGACTGTTGTACTGAATATCGGTATGCCTATCTGTTATTGACTTTCTATGTTTTCTCTGCATATCCGCTAGGACAAGTCTCCACGCTCAGCAGCGGTATCCATACCTGCTATAGACTGTTATTGTTACGCTGCATACCTGTTTGGAATTACCGTACTACTCAGTCGTTATATGCATAACTTTGATTGACTATCCATTATTGGCCTGCATATCTGTGCTGAGCAAGTCTCTACCAAGCAGCGCCACACATACCGTTATATAGACTTTGTTGGATACGCTGCATACCTATTGGGATCAAGGTCCTCTGTGCTCTCAGTGTCTGCATCCTATTATCTTTGTATGCTTCCACTCATCTACACTTGTACACATCCTCACCTATTAAGCAGTGGTACAACTTGCTATACGCAGACCACTGACTTCCCCGCTACCTACCTGCACCTGGACAAGTCTTCTCACCATAAGCAGTGGTACAACTTGCTATACGCAGACAACTGACTTCCCCGCTACCTACCTGCACCTGGACAAGTCTCTTCACCATAAGCAGTGGTACAACTTGCTGTATGCAGACCACTGACTTCCCTGCACCTCCCTGCATCTACTCACGTCCATCCTGATCTCCGTGTTCAAATCTGCCTTTCCACTATATCAGCTAGAGACTGATTTATTGACCAAAGATTGCTGCAACTCACTGACTTTCCTATTATTTTCTGGCATTCTCTCTCCATCTACTGTGATATCTGTTCCGCTAGTCACCCCGCTACCAGAGGACCGTTGTGTGAACTTTACGACTCTGGTAAGCCCAGTCATCTGGTGAAATCCTGGGCAAGACTCCTAGTGCCCGTGACAGTAAGATCAGGCCATGACAGACCCAGGATCGGAACCAACAGCTAAAGAGATGCTGCAGTATCTGGTCACCCGAGTCCAACAACAAGATTTTCGCCAACAACAGTTGTTGCAATTTTGTCAGGCTTTAGCCTCCCAAGGAACCCCTGTGCAAAATGTAGCAGCAACCGTTGATCTTCCAGTATCTCCATCTCCTTCCCCAGTGCCATCCCAGGTGTCCATCGCTTCCACGCTACACCTGCCTACTCCTTCTAAATATGATGGAGATCCCAAAACCTGTAGGGGCTTTCTTAATCAATGCTCCGTTCATTTTGAGCTTCAACCTCATAACTTCTCTACTCATCGTTCCAAAGTGGCCTACCTCATCTCTTTGTTTTCCGGACAGGCTCTCGCATGGGCCTCCCCTCTGTGGGTAAGAAATGACCCTTTATTGAAAGATAGTGCCTTGTTTATTTCTACGTTTCAAAGTATTTTTGACGAACCTGGTCGTGTTATCTCTGCAGCTTCCAGTATCCTCCGACTACGCCAAGGATCTCGGACTGTGGCTCAGTATGTCATTCAATTTCGGATACTTGCCTCTGAACTTCAGTGGAACACTGAGGCACTGATCGCTGCCTTCTGGCAGGGGCTTTCCGATAAAATTAAAGACGCACTGACCTCCCAAGAGTTACCCTCCTCTTTGGATGATTTGATTTCCCTTTGCCATTGTGTAGACATGCGATTTCGTGAGAGAGATTCCGAAAGAATAACTTCCTGCAAAGCGCCTCTTCGCTCAGTATCTCAAGTTCGTCATTCTTCACCTCCAGTAGAACCTATGGAGCTAGGTCGCTCTAAACTAACATCTGAGGAGAGAGAACGAAGAGTAAAAAATAGACTCTGTATCTATTGCGCTGACTCTACTCACATGCTGAACTCATGTCCTGGGAAGTCATGAAATGCCAGGCCCTAACCAGTTCTGGAGAGGTAAGGTTAGGGTCCCTGGAGTCCTCTCCATGTTCCATGAATGTGAAAGTTTGTGCTTTTGATGTCACCGTTTCCTTTGCTACCAAATCCTTTGTCTCTCAAGCACTTATAGATTCTGGAGCTGCTGGAAATTTTATCTCTAGTTCCCTATTGAATCAATGGTCTCTACCAGCGATTTCCTTAAAGTTTCCCATTGCCGTTACTGCTATTGATGGATCACGTATAATTAATGGTCTCATTACTCAAAGTACGTCTCCACTGACTCTTCAAATTGGAGCCTTACACCAAGAAAAAATTTCTTTATTGATCCTTCCTGTTACTACCAGTCCCATCGTATTAGGCCTTCCATGGCTTCAACTTCATTCCCCTCAGATTGACTGGAACACTCCTCAAGTCACTTCCTGGGGTCCCGAATGTCGTCATCATTGTCTCTCTCAAGTTGTTCCACTCAAAATACAGCAGTAGTTCATTTCACCATGTCCACCGGGCCTCAATCCTCAGTATGCTTCATTTGCGGATGTGTTCGATAAGGTTCAGTCAGAACGTCTTCCTCCTCATCGGGCATGGAATTGTCCGATTGACTTACAACCTGGCAAGAGTCCTCCTAGGGGCCGTGTGTACCCACTTTCATTACCTGAGACTCAAGCAACATCTGAGTACATTAAGGAGAACCTCCAGCGAGGATTTATCCGACCTTCTACCTCTCCCGCTGGAGCGGGGTTCTTTTTCGTAAAGAAGAAAGATGGATCATTACGTCCCTGTATAGATTTTCGTGGACTCAATGCCATTACCATCAAAAATTGGTACCCTATTCCATTAATCACTGAACTTTTCGATCGCATTAAGGGAGCCTGGATCTTTACCAAGTTGGATCTTCGAGGTGCCTATAATTTAATCTGGATCAAGTCCGGAGACGAATGGAAGACAGCTTTTAACACCAGGGATGGCCATTATGAATATCTTGTTATGCCCTTCGGGTTGTGTAACGCCCCCGCTGTCTTCCAGGGTTTCGTGAATGAGATCTTCCGGGACTTGCTGTATGTCTGTGTCGTCGTCTATCTGGACGACATATTAATTTTTTCCCAGGATCTTCCCACTCATCATCAACAGGTGGCAGAGGTCCTTTCCAGACTCCGAATAAATTCTTTATTTTGCAAACTAGAGAAATGTGCATTCGAGTTATCCCAGATTCCATTCCTGGGATACATTGTGTCCGGAGTCGGTCTTAAAATGGATCCAGAAAAGGTGAACGCTGTGTTACGTTGGCCCCAGCCAACTACTCTCTGAGCAATCCAACGCTTTTTAGGATTTGCGAATTATTACAGACGCTTTATTCAAGGATTTTCGTCCATTGCCTCTCCTATAGTGGCCCTGACCCGCAAGGGGGCTAACACTAAACTGTGGTCCTCCGAGGCCCTTCAAGCTTTTCAGTCTCTCAAAGAGTCCTTCTCTTCTGCTCCTGTTCTTCGACAGCCTGAAGTGATGCTTCCCTTCTTCCTAGAGGTAGACGCCTCTAATGTTGGCTTAGGGGCCATATTATCCCAGAGATCAGAGCAACAAAAATTCCATCCTTGTGCCTTTTATTCCCGAGGTCTTCTACCCGCGGAGAGGAATTATACCATCGGGGACAAGGAGTTGTTGGCCATAAAAGCAGCATTAGAGGAATGGAGATATCTACTGGAGGGAGCTCGTCATCCCGTAACTATTTTTACGTTTCACATAAACCTGTCATATCTACAGCTCAATGTTTAAATCCCCGTCAAGCAAGATGGTCTCTTTTCTTTTCCCGTTTTGAACTTATTATAACCTTCAAACCTGCTGCCAAAAATAAAAAAGCAGACGCCCTGTCTCGGGCATTCGTGACGTCCTCAGACATTGAAGATGGTCCTAACCATTCTATTATAGATCCCAAGTGTGTGTCTCTGGCCACTTCATCTACCAAGGTGCTACCATTTGGGAGAACCCTCATGCCTCCATCTCTTAGGAGGAAATATTGGTTCCATTCCTCACGTTTTTCTGGACATTCGGGTGAACGCAAGACTTTAGAAATCCTTTCTCGAAGCAACTGGTGGCCCACTATGAGGAAAGATGTCAAAGACTTTGTGGCCGCTTGTGAACTGTGTTCCCAGTTTAAAACTCCCCGCAGAACACCAGCGGGATTATTACAACCACTACCCATTCCTTCCAAACCTTGGACCCATATTAGTATGGACTTTGTCACCGATCTTCCTCCAAGTAAAAAGTATAATACCATTTGGGTAGTGGTGGATCGATTTTCGAAAATGGCACATTTTGTTCCTTTGACCGGTTTACCTTCTTCATCTACTCTGGCTGATCACTTCATCAAAGAGATTTACCGAATTCATGGATGTCCTTCTGAGATTGTTTCGGATAGGGGAGTGCAATTCGTTTCCAGATTCTGGCGAGCCCTTTGTAAGACCTTGGTTATTCGGTTATCACTCTCATCTTTCTACCATCCTCAATCAAACGGACAGACCGAGAGAGTCAATCAAGACCTTGAAACTTTCATTAGGGTGTTCTCCTCAGCCAACCAATACAACTGGGTAGATTTACTCCCATGGGCTGAATTCGCCCATAACAACATGTCATCTTCAAGAAGTCCATTCTTTGTGGTTTACGGTCACCATCCGACTTTCCCGGAATTTCCTGCCCTCCCTCCCACCCAAGTTCCTGCTGTGGAGACTGTTTGTCAGACCTTCAAAGATATCTGGTCTCAGGTCAAAACCTGTTTAAAAAAGACATCTGCCAGATACAAGTCCTTTGCGGATAAAAAGAGGCGGGCTATTCCACCACTAAAGATTGGAGATCGTGTATGGCTTTCTACCAAAAATATTCGCTTGAAGGTTCCTTCTATGAAGTTTGCTCCTCGTTTCATTGGTCCATATAGGATCATTCAAGTGATAAATCCAGTCTGCTTCAAACTTCTACTACCCAAGAACCTTCGTATCTCCAACGCCTTCCATGTGTCATTACTCAAGCCTTTTATCATTAACCGTTTCTCTGTTCCTCCTTCAGCACCTCGGCCAGTTCAAGTTCATCAAGAGGAGGAGTTTGAGATCACTCATATATTAGACGCAAAAATTGGCCCAGAGGAGCGTTCCTGGATATGGGCTGATGATCTCAACGCCCCAGCTCTTCTAAAAAAATTCTATGCAAAGAATCCGGTCAAACCCGGCTCCATGTGTTCTGTGCCCACCTTTAAAAGGGGGGGTACTGTCACTGACCGGACCGTGAGTGCCTCTGCGCCGGTGCGTGGCTCCCTAGCCTTCCTGCCGGCACCTATCCTGAACCGCGGCCGTCCGCCATCCTGATGGTCTGCGCATGCGCAGCTCCCAAGAACTCTTGTGACTGTCTTTTAATCCAAATTGGTTGATCAGGCAACTCCCTATTTAAGGCACATGTCTGCATTACCTCATTGCCTGATCTTGGAGTCTCATTCCCTGTGAGTCTCTGAAGGTGTTCCCTGTGTTCTACTAGTGTCTTCAGTTTCCTGCTGATTCCTGATCTACTCATTGCTGGTTTCCATACCCGCTACTATCTCCTGTGTACTACTCGTATCTTAAGTTCCTGTGGATTCCCTGTGCTACTCATCGCTGGTTTCCATACCTGCTACAGTTTCCTGTTTCCTGCCTGTGTCCTCAGCTGGACTCTGATTACCGGATCTACTCACCTGTGGTTCCTACACTCATCTCTGCCGTCCAGCGTCTCTGCAGTTCCTGCATCTCCCTGTGGACAGACTGTTCTACTGAATAGCGGTATGCCTATCTGTTATTGACTTTCTACGTATACTCTGCATATCCGCTAGGACAAGTTTCCACGCTCAGCAGCGGTATCCATACCCGCTATAGACTGTTGTTGTTACGCTGCATACCTGTTTGGAATTAACCGTACTACTCAGTCGTTATATGCATAACTGTGATTGACTATCCCTTATTGGCCTGCATATCTGTGCTGAGCAAGTCTCTACCAAGCAGCGCCACACATACCGTTATCTAGACTTTGTTGGATACGCTGCATACCTATTGGGATCAAGTTCCTCTGTGCTCTCAATGTCTGCATCCTATTATCTTTGTATACTTCCACTCATCAACACTTGTACACATCCTCACCTATTAAGCAGTGGTACAACTTGCTATACGCAGACCACTGACTTCCCCGCTACCTACCTGCACCTGGACAAGTCTTCTCACCATAAGCAGTGGTACAACTTGCTATACGCAGACCACTGACTTCCCCGCTTCCTACCTGCACCTGGACAAGTCTTCTCACCATAAGCAGTGGTACAACTTGCTATACGCAGACCACTGACTTCCCCGCTACCTACCTGCACCTGGACAAGTCTTCTCACCATAAGCAGTGGTACAACTTGCTATACGCAGACCACTGACTTCCCTGCTACCTCCCTGCATCTTCTCACGTCCATCCTGATCTCCATGTTCAAATCTGCCTTTCCATTATATCAGCTAGTCGCTGATTCATTGACCAAAGATTGCTGCAAGTCACTGACTTTCCTATTATCCATTGGCATTCTCTCTCCATCTGCTGTGATATATGTTCCGCTAGTCACCCTGCTACCAGTGGACCGTTGTGTGAACTTCAGTACACTTGTAAGCCCAGTCACCTGGTGAAATCCTGGGCAAGACTCCTAGTGCCCGTGACACACACATTCACAACCACCTCTGTTTTATGTATATTCATTTATCTATATCAAAAATATAACCACAATGGGTATATTTTAGATAAAGAGAAATGAGTATACATAAAACAGTGGTGATTGAGAATGTGTGCATATGATTATATAGATATATATATATATATATATATATATATATATATAGATATATATTTATATAGATATAGATATATATCTTTCTTTGTAGGTGTATGTGTGTGTGTGTGTGTGTGTGTGTACATATATTAAAATATATACACATACATACTATGGTGTAACAGACAAGAAAACAAACACACACATACACACAAACATGTGTACTTTTTAGACCATAAGAACAGTATATTAAAGGTTGACGTGTACAGGTAAAGGTGTTTATTAAGATAAAAATGGATCAATTTCTATAATTTTACCACAATGGCTATATTGATCCATTTATATGGTAATAAACACACTTATATATACACGTCTAGCTTTAATATACTGTTCTTATGGTCTAAAACGTAAACATGTTTGTGTGTATGTGTGTGTTTGTTTTCTTCTCTGTTACACCATAGTATGTATGTGTATATATTTTAATATATGTACACACACAAACACACACACACACACACACACACACACACACACACACACACACACCTACAAAAAAAGATATATATCTATATATATATTTATATATATATATATATATATATATAATATTATGCACACATTCACAACCACCTATGTTTTATGTTTATTTATTCATCTATATCAAAAATATAACTAAAATGGGTATATTTTAGATAAAAAGAAATGAGTATACATAAAACAGTGGTGATTGAGAATGTGTACATATAAAATATATGCATATCTTTAATTTACATTGAAAAAAGCATTTAATATACACACACCCAAATCCTATGTTATTATTGTCGTGGTGGGGTTCATCTACATATTGGTTTGTATGTATACCGATTTCAATGGACAGCTGTGTGTACATTGAAAAATAAATTTTGTATACAAACAACACAAATGTACAGTAAAAATACCCATGGGCAATTATAACATATGATTTTCGTTTGAGAATATATTTTAGACATGAGATATGTGTGTGTGTGTGTGTGTGTGTGTGTGTGTGTGTGTGTGTGTGTGTGTGTGTGTGTGTGTGTCTCTCTCTCTGACAATTTATAGGTATGAATATAGTCAAACAAAAAACACTTGCCAACTTGGCTGGCAGCTGTGTCAGGACATCCTTTTGACCTTTTCTTAGATGGGCGCTTGGAAGTTGGCTCTACAATTAAATTTAACAGGGTTTAAAATTATTTAAAAAATTATTATTAAAAAAAAAATAATAATAAACACATCTTCATAGATATAAACATATATACATACCTTCAGATTAATATGTTGAAGGTTCCTCTGTGTCCACAGCACCTTCCACACCTTCCACGAGTACAGGATCCAGGACCTCAGACAGCCTCACTTCCCAGGGTTTCATGCTGATATTTGCAGGTTTCCCACCACCAGTTCCTTTTGCATGCTTCTTGGATGCAGCCATCTTCTTCTTTACAATCCTCTTGCAGTCCCGGAAACATATCCTGCAATGCTCAACAGATTTTGGAACTTGCCCACAAGAAGTCATCATGTCAGAGATCTGACGCCAGATCTGGTTCCTCTGCTGATGACTTGTGACATGTGCCCGTTTACCATACAGTACATCATAGTTAGTTACTATCTTGTCCACCAGGATGTAGTTCTGCTGCTCAGAGAAACGAGGTGCTCTGGTGATGTTACTACCACCTTCCTCAGGATCATCACCATCATCATCTTCTTCAGCCACTGTAGATTGCTGCGAGAGTCTGGTAGACACTTTTTGAAGGAATCTCTGTCTTCTCCTTTCTTGTGCTCGATCTCTTTCCTCTGTGTCATGCTGCCACTCTTCTCCACTGCTGATATCTTCTTCATCCAGGTGTACCTGTTCAGAAAGATTTTCCCTATGCTCCCTAGACATAGTGATGTCTATATATATATATATATATATATATATATATATATATATATATATATATATATATATATGTGTATATATATATATATATATATATATATATATATATATATATATACATATATATATATACTATGTAGCTGCTATGTAGCTGAAATAAATAAAACTAATGCTAGGAACTAAAAAGTAACTAAACTTTTATTTAATTGTGACTATTGCACACTTTTTCTGTATGCAGTATATTGATGTCTGCAATGAAATAAAATATGTGTGGTGTTGTGTAGTGTGTGGTGTTAGTACTGTGTAAAAATATAACTTACTAAAGGACTGTGTAATGCAAAATAAAATGTATGTAAATAATGTGAAAATAATGAAAAAATGTATATAAAGCTGCAAAAAGAACTATCCAGAATCTCACAAAACCAGAGGGTCTCAGGAATCAGCCACCGGCATCGAAATCTCTGCAAAGTGGCACTTTTTTTTATATATAGAAATGTGGGCGGGAAATCGCGAACGACGGGAAAAGTGTAAAAACAAAAAGAACATCGCACAAGAAGGATATTACGCGATAAGGGGCTGGGTTAGGTTCTACAATTGAATAGCGTCATTTCCGGGAAGTTGATTTTTTGCGATGTTCGCGGTTCCGCTTGTTCGCGATATATTACGCGAATAAGCGGACAGTTGAATACCCCCCTAAGATTGTTTTTATTTTTGTGAATTATGTACTTCTTATAGAATGATCTGTATCCTTCAAATGAATATTAGCATTTGAATGTTGATTACTTTTATTATTGTTTTGATGTTTATGATAATTAATTGAAGGACATTGATTGGAACACTAACACTATAAATAGTAGTCCATATTGGACACATCACAAACCTTGAAAAAAATCTATGCTTAGATCGAAACGTGTTGGTTATTATTTGATATATATTGAACTGCCTTCTGATCACCAATACCCTTGTGCCACTATACAAGCAAGATTGGATCTAGAAAATATTGGATTATTTTGTTATATGCGGCTGAAAGGAGAGATTCCGGTAGGAAGATTGGCTATTATCAATAGTACCTTGTATGGGATGTATTTTGTTTTTTAAAGTTTTTAAAGTTTTTAAAATATTTTGCATTAAAGTTTTTAAAAGGGTAATCAGCCTAGATTCGGTCTTTGTTCTCTTTTGTCTCCTATTCCATGAATGAATATTTGGGAGTAAGAAGAAAGAGGATACAAGAGAAAAAAGAACGTAAAGACCCTTGATTAAAGTTAGCTACATTATCCCGAATAAGCTTACTCTTGACTGATCTTGGAAGCTATGTAGAATTGGGTCTGATTAATACTTGGATGAGAGACCGTCTGCATATATGATATAGAGATGTGGTTGATTTATTAATATATGAAGGAAGTGGATGTCACGACTGATAGTGGGTATCTGCTGTTGTTGGCGCAACTCAGAGGAAGGCGCGGAGTCTAACTTGCCCCTGGTATTCACCAGGAACCCCCGCAAGGAAGTATGGACTCCGCTGCAGGGACACGCAGGTCGCGGTCCTTCCTAGAGTCCACAGCGAGATACAAGGAGGTGTCAGACAGGCCGGGTCAGCAACGTTCAGGTAGAAGAGGTACAAAGGGAAATCCAGAAGAATGGTGAGGCAAGCCGGGTCGGTAACTTTCAGGGAGAACAGTACAAAGGCAGAATCCAAATAGGGGTGGTCAAACGGTCCGGTTCAAAAGGTCACAAGCAGCACGAGGATAGTCAGGAACGAATACAGCAACTGGTATACACAAACGCTGGAGGCAGGAAGACCTGATACTCTGGCACTAGTGAGAGGGCAGGAAAAGGTTTAAATACTGT
Organism: Mixophyes fleayi; assembly: GCF_038048845.1. Lineage (NCBI taxonomy): Eukaryota > Metazoa > Chordata > Amphibia > Anura > Limnodynastidae > Mixophyes > Mixophyes fleayi. The sequence continues at coordinate 115,516,664 of NC_134407.1, read as the reverse complement.
GGTAGCCCAATCAGAATCAGCGCTGCAGCGCTGTCATACCTGCCGCCGGGAATCCTTCATAGCGTCCCGTTGCCTAGCAACGGGGCGCGTCATCACACCCAGAGGTCGGACGGCAGGGGGATCCGGAAGTGATGCGTCTGGTTGCTATGCAACCAGACGCGCTGTCAGCAGACAGGCGGCCGTGCAGAACGGCGCCTGACAGTGGATAGAAGAAAAGAAAGTAAAGACCCTTTATTGAAGTTGATTGTTATCTGCCTGTTGATGTAAGCCTAACACCTAGAGGGGATCATGAGACACCTATCCTTTCAGGATATATGACACAGAAGTGCTTTATAGATTTTATGGAACTACTTTGATTTAATTCATTATATATTTTACATGTGTCTATGGGGAATTTTCCTATATGTTTTTCTGACATTTAGTTTTGCACCTTGTATGATAAATTACTGAGCGCCAATTAGAAAATAAGAAAAGAAGAATAAATAGGGAAGAGGAGAAAGAGAAGAGGAGTGGTTATTTACTAAAAAAGTGAGGTTAAAAGTAAGAAGAAAAAATCAATAGAAGGGCGGACCAGAGAAACCTGGAGATCTAGCTTGATATAAAGAGAGCCATGGGTCCCAAACCTTGATGAAGGATATCGGTGAGTTGCGAAGAATGCTTATCATATATTACAAATGATGTGTCTGCCAAACTCTATTGATTATAGCTTGGAGGGATGGGCAAGTAGTGATGTGTCTTGCCAGCTTATATTGGTGACGTGTTGTGGAGGGGGCTCCCAGTGGGAGAAGGAAAATTTTTGGCTCCAATTGTACATCAGTCTGGAAAATCAATTGAATCAGATGTTTGATACTAGCCCAGAAGTGAGTCAATTTTGGGCATGTCCACCAAATATGGAGGAAAGTGCTCTCTTGGGAGCACCCTCGTCAACAGCAATCAGAGGAGTCAGGGAGGATCCTGTGAAGCCATGAGGGCACATATTACCACCGAAACAGCACTTTATAGACACTCTTTTATTTTGACACAAGCAAGGCTCTTTCAATACACGAATGGGAACTTTGATAAGGAATTATCTTTGTAATCATTGGTGGAATACTATTTCTTATAATCTAAGCGCGATATTCCCCGCTATGTCTGAAGTCCTGATAGATGTCAGGTGAAGATATCCTGGGCTTCACTTCAACTATATGCTACCATCAACCTCAATTATTTCTTACCCAGAATATCAATTTTTTGGACATACTAATCCCAGATCGCAGACTTTTATTTAAGTTCTGCCTGCTTCATTGTAATTTTTTCCTACATTGTAGATAACTTACAGGTTATATCTCTGCTACAATTGATACTAAAAGTAACAGTGTTCTATTTAATGATCTCTCAACTTATCCTATTGTACCTCAGTAGCACATAGATCACATTAAAATTTACATGAGAAACTGCAGCGCTATACGAGCTATACTTAATGAACAACTAATTCACTAATATCGGCGTTTTCACAAGTCTGTTTATAACTGACATGAGAAACTGCAGCGCTATATAATGAACAATTAACTCATTGATGTTGGGTTCTTCACAAGTCTACTTACCCTAATAGGTATTTTACATTGAATACCTAGACTGCTTTTAAATTTCATAGAGGGATCAATATAATAGTCACTATATATTGAGACTGTAATTTACTAAACTGCCCTATATGATTGGTGAATGAGAGATTTATGAGAAGTGACCAGATTTTAAATTCACAATTTCACCAATCTATTTTATTCTGTTGGATATTTCGCTGTTTTAGAAGATCTTAATATTAATATAATAAAAGTTAAGTTTTACACTGGAGAATCCCTAACTATTTAGAATCACTTAAACAAGGGGAGTGCCTAGTGCATCTGACAAAACCAATTTTCTCTTCTCTTTTTCTCTTTCAATACACTATCAGAAAAATATAGAAGTAAAAGAAAAAACAGATTTAATATTGTTATAGACAAAACACAATGTCCAAAAAATATCTTCTATATTCTTAGAAGCTTCGAAAGGTATATTAGTTTCAGTTCCGGCTTCACTCGTGAATATATACGCACTAGAATGGAAGATGCTGGTAACACACTATGCAATAATATAAACTATGTAAGTAAAGGAGTGATTAACTGGAAAAAATTTAACCATACTAAAATGTAATACGATGTAAGATGTGTAATGTGTAAATAGTAATCATTCAATTATAACAACTAGATACTGTGAATAACTTATACTTATATATATATATGCTTATATAAATCATGTAACTTCAAAGGACGTAATAAAACAAAAGAACACACAAAGCAGGGTCTGGATTGTTATAGAAAATAATGAAACAGGTATCCAACTACAATAAGTGCGATGAGAAGATTCAAATAAATCCCTCCAAATCTACTAAAGAGCATGTAAAGTGAGTTATGCATGTACTGTGCCTTATAATTCCTTACACTTTAAATAGACATTTGTCTTCCTAATGAGTGTGTATTTGTACCATATAAGGCAATAGGTTTGAGCTGGAATTCTAAGACCTTATGCTCACTGGTTGGGTGAAATGTATGATCCCCTGGAATTTGGATTTTAGAATCATATTGACAAGTTGAAATGTTTTTAAAAGATCAAGCCAGTCAATCAAAATATGGAGTAGTTTAAAGATGGTATCTCAATTGAAAAATCCAATTTCAGAACAATTTGCACATGCAATTTTTAACAAGTATTGCAAATAATAATATATGAATAGTCTAGTGCCAAGGTGTCCCTAATACTCTATGGATAGTGGTTTTAGGGGGCCATTATATTTTGTTATCATTTTGTTTTAGACTTTATCCATTTTTATAATATTCAAGCATGTGTGTGCATATTCTTCATGCCCATAGAGAGCAATGCAGTTGTCATGTACCAGCAAGTAAGTCTGTGCATTGCCCTTTAACAAATATTCTTGATGCCCATAGTGAGAAATGAAGTTGGTTATGAAGGTACTGTATCTGCAGTAGCATTTTCTGTTTATTTACTGTTAACATTGTTCAGCGCATATTATTAGGGCAGTTAAGAAGCAAGTAAGTCGTTTTATGAACTTAGAGATTTCTTTCTAGACTTTGGTCTCATATAGCAAGACAGTATGGGCCTGATTCATAAAGGGCATGCATTCTGAGCACAACTCTCATTCAGTATTCTGTGCACGTACTTAGGCGTTGCACACTCCCGAATTCTTCAAGGTAGAGATCTCATGATATGCGCGCTGTTGAATTCAGGTGTAGGTCTGCTGTGCTCTACTATACATGATGCTGTAGGATACGTCAAGTCCCTATGTGGATTGTAGATTCTCAAAAGAACGCACAGGAAAATTAAAAAATATAGAATTCATGTCACATGGTAATAATAAAAGCAATAACGAAAAAAACAGTGAAAAAATTTCCCCCACAATTATTAGAACGTTGTTAATGTCTGCTGAACATAAAAATAAATGTAATAGTTGCTCATGATTGCAAACTCATGTTACAGCATGCATATGAGACTGTCATCATTACTGATCGGCACTTAGATTAGCCCTTTAACTAGAGCAAGAGATACGGCAAAAATACAAATAGCTTTGATGTGTGTGGGGCTTGATTCGGATGTGGCTGCGTGCGCTCAGGTTTGGCACACCCCTATTGTACATTGACTATGGCAAAACGCCTCTTCCTCGCCCAGTTCAGTCCCCGAAGTTACATGCTGTAGTAAGTGCTCCATGCACTCACTATTGCATGAACAGTGCTTGCTTACACATCCATGTCTCTCTGTTTCGCAAACATATCTGTCTATACTGGGCATGTGCATAGTGATTCTGTGTACAATATGCTCAAAATGTAGCAGGTAATGTCCACAAAAGCGAAATAAGTGTAGGATAAAAAGCATATTAAAGGGCAGCATGGTGGCTAGTGGTTAGCACTTCTGCCTCACAGAGCTGGTGTCATGAGTTCAATTCCCGACCATGGCCTTATCTGTGTGGAGTTTGTATGTTCTCCCTGTGTTTGTGTGGGTTTCCTCCAGGTGCTCCGGTTTCCTCCCACTCTCTAAAAACATACATTTATATATTTTCACTTGACTTGGTATATTTATAGTGTAGCCTGTTTTCTCAAATTGTAATTATAGTTTTGAATATTTTGTATTTGGTCATTATCATTGTAACATCTTTCATAAAAATGTATTAAATATATGAAATTAACTGCCATGCTTTATTTCATGTTTGAATTGCATGTAATTAGTAGCAAAGTGGTCAGTTCAAACAGCTTCTATATTTTAGACCTTAGTATCACAATGCGCTGGAGCACTGCCCAGCTGTAGTGTTGATGCTGTTTTGTAGGAAGCCTCTAATTCCCATGCTGTCATTGGTAACAGGAAGAGACTCTTTCCAGCTTGAGCTGTGACAGTCACTCTCTGCATTGTTTATGGCAAGGACACAGTCAGGGTCTTTTGTTCTCCTGCTAGCTCAATAAGGTGGGGGTGGGCCAAAACTAAAGATGGCACCCAGCCTACAAAGACAGAGGAGGAAAAGGGAAGGGACAGGGGCGCCTTCCTTGACTGACAGAGGTATATTCTCATAAATGAACAAACAGTGATTACACATGCAGCGCTGAAAAAATAAGGACTGGATATTGTTGGCAACAGAAATATGCACATTCTTAGAAAAGAAAATGTGTGACTGTAAGGATAATATACTTTGTTCTGACCAGAAATGATACATTCCAAAATCCTTTAATAACCTTTATGTGTAATAGCCATATAAGTCAAAGATAGGCAGCTGTCCCATGCAGCAGATTTTGGAGGCAGCAATATGTAGCAATTTAATTTGAGATTATATTTTTTCCAGCAGAATTTTAAAATAGTACTTTCTATCTTGTGTGTTAATCTAATACATACTTGCCAACTTTCTTCAGCTCTCTTTCGGGAGCCTGGCAGTGGAGGTGCGCGTGAGGGGGGCGCGGCAACAAAAATAGTGAAGTGGGCAGAATTAGGCCCCAAACGCCGCGATTCACCGGGAATCTCGGCATTTGGGACCTAATTCTTCCCACTTCACTAGGAAGTGGGGCACGTCCTAGTGAAGTGGGCAGAATTCGGGACATTGCCACACTCACCCGGGAGTCCGGGAGGCTCTCGCAAAATGCGGGAGTCTCCCGGACATTCCGGGAGAGTTGGCAAGTATGATCTAACAATGACTAGCGGGTCAATATTTCTATTTAAAATTATACAATGTAGACCCATTTAGATTTGCATGTTTGGATGCATCTATTGCGTGTAAGCAAAGATGCACCTACACATTTGTATGTTCTTTCCATCTGTATTTTAAGATTTTAATAAATCTAAAATAGAGTGCATAGATATATCCAGAGCACAGATAAAGCAAGCATCATGCACCCAATTTATAAAGGGCCTTACCTGCTGAAAGGTGTTGCTAAAGATATGTGTAACATAAAATAGGATGCAAAAAGTGGTTAACTTTCATCTGCATGGCCTCAAAATACGTCTCAAGTTGTGCAAATGCAGATAAGTGTTATGCAAAATGCGGTTACAGTATGATGCATAATATGTCAACTTTTAATGGTTGAGTCCAGGGGCGGATTGGAAACTTAAAGTGGCCCTGGAAAAATTTCTGGAAGTGGCCTCATGTGGGCGGGACCATATCAACTGTAGGCAGGGCAAGCACAAATGGAGGCGGGATTAGTACAAAGTCGACTATGCCACCAGAGGCCTGTAAAGTGCTAGACTGCCCTTTACATAGCACCCTTCCTACAACATTCCCACCCATGGGACAAACATGTCCCTGGGCGGGACTGAACCCTAAATCAGGACTGTCCCGCTAAAATCGGGACAGTTAGGTGGTATGATGATTGGTTCACCCACATAATGGCTGCCTTCTCTGTGTACGAGTGATGGATACACTTTGACTAATACATAGTAAGTAGGACAATATGAGCAACTAAATTTAGCAGTAGTAAACCAGTAACAGAAAATGTCATCACAATATATAGTCATGGCCAAAATTTGAGAATGACACAAATATTATTTTCACAAAGTCTGCTGTCTCAGTTTTTATGATGGCAATTTGCATATACCCCAGAATGCAGGATCGAGGCACCACAAGTGCATAGCTTTCTCAGTATTGGCAGCAGGCAGGTGTGAGTGCATCTGCACACACAGTGAGGCAAAGACTTTTGGAGGAAGTCCTGATGTCAAGAAAGCCAGCAAAGAAGCCACTTCTCTCCAGTAAAAACATGAGGGATAGACTGATATTCTGCAAAAGGTACAAGGAATGGACTGCTGAGGACAGGGGTAAAGTAATTTTCTCTGATGAATCCCCTTTCAGATTGTTTGGGGCACCTGGAAAAATGCTTGTCCAGAGAAGAAAAGGTGAGCACTACCATCAGTCCTGTGTCATGCCAACAGTAAAGCATCCTGAGACCATTCATGTGTGGGGTGCTTCTCAGCCAAGGGAGTGGGCTCACTCACAACTTTGCCTAAGAACACAGCCATGAATAAAGAATGGTACCAAAACATCCTCCAAGAGCAACTTCTCCCAACCATCCAAGAACAGTTTGGTGACGAGCAATGCCTTTTCCAGCATGATGGACACCTAACCATAAGGCAAAAGTGATAACTAAGTGGCTCAGGGATCAAAACATCAAATTTTTGGGTCCATGGCCAGGAAACTCTCCAGAGCTTAATCCCATTGAGAGCTTGTGGTCAATCCTCAAGAGGCGGGTGGACAAACAAAAACCCACAAATTCTGACAAACTCCCAGCATTGATTAGGCAAGAATGGTCGGCCATCAGTCAGTATGTGGCCCAGAAGTTGTTTGACAGCATGCCAGGGCAAATTGTAGAGGTCTTCAATAAGAAAGGTCAACACTGCAAATATTGACTCTTTGCATAAAGTTAATGTAATGGTCAATAAAAGCCTTTGACACTTATGAAATGCTTGTAATTTTACTTCAGTATACCATAGCAATATCTGTCAAAAAGGTCTAAAACTTTGTGAAAACCAATACTTGTGTCATTCTCAAAACATTTGGCCATGACTGTACATATTTGTGTTTATTTAATAACAGGGTGCAAAGGAACTGCCAATACAGAAAAAAACAGTTGGCCTGCTCTCTCTTACCTGTTCTTGCTGCTTTCCCTACCTGTGGTTTCTGGTGTCTCTTGCGCAGTTTGCCGCTTGTCTGGATCCTGAAATGCTGGGGGCCCTATCTGGAAAAGAAAATGGGTACATGAAATTTAGAAAACTCTAAGGAGCTCTGAGGTTAAATCAAAATAACCCACATATAATGATAAGGCCTCCCTCCAACCCCAACATTAAAATACTAGCATTCACATTGAATAAATAAACCTCCCTCCAAGAGCCCCAGCAATAAATTAACAGCATTTACATTTAATAAATATAACCATTTCTCACAACTATCCTGGCATTAAATAATTCACATTCAAATTTAGTAAATAGACCTATTTGTCCCCAAACTCACCCCCACATTCAATTAATAGCCCCCAAACCACCCCATTTTAAATTAATAGGCCCCACTATTAAATTACATTACCCCATCACCCCACAAACAAAACATCACCTATTAGCCACCACCTACCTCACACTCACATTACATTACCACATGCCCCCTTGTCATCACACACAGCACTGACATCAGTCCCCCTTCACACACACACTGACATCAGCCCCCCCTTCACACACACAACACTGACATCAGCCCCCCTTCACACACACACACAACACTGACATCAGCCCCCCATCCTTCACATACACAGTACTGCCATTATTTCCCCCTTCACACACACACAACACTGACATCAGCCCCCCCCTTCACATACACAGTACTGCCATTATTTCCCCCTTCCCCCGCCGAGAGGGGGGGGGGGGAGCGGGTACAAATTACCCGGGCCCGAGCATGTCGTTTTTTTTCTTTCTTTCTTTTTTTTTTTGCAGGGGGGGGGCTCGGTCATTGGTGGGGGGAGCAGGCTAGTTTAAAAAAAAAACAAAAAACATACTTACCTGATCACGGAGCCGGCATCCCTCCTCTCTGCGGCTCTGTGCTCCATTCAGACTGTCTGAATGCCGGGTGTGATGTCATCATGTCGTGCCCAGCATTCAGTCAGTCTGGAGCAATGGAGCACAGAGCAGCAGAGAAGACCAAGAAAGGAGAAGTGCAGGGAGGAAAACGAGGGGGGGCATGGAGGAGTTAAAAAACGGGGGGGGGGGGCAGCATGACAGAGAAGTTAAAAAATGAGGGAGGGGGCAGCATGACAGGGGTTAGGTTAAAAAATGAGGGGGGGTATAGAGGGGTTAAAAACGGGGGGGCAGCATGACAGAGAAGTTAAAAAATGAGGGAGGGGGCAGCATGACAGGGGTTAAAAAACGAGGGGGGGCACAGAGGGGTTAAAAAACGGGGCAGCATGGCACAGTGGGGTTAAAAAACAGGGGTCAGCATGGCACAGTGGGGTTAAAAAATGGTGGGCAGCATGGCACAGTGGGGTTAAAAAAGGGGGGAGGCATGGCACAGTGGGATTGAAAAAGGGGGGGGAGCAGCATAGTATAGTGTGATGAATGGGAGCCAGATGAAGGGGGCAAAAGCAGCATGAAGGGCGCAGTGTGATCATAAGGCATAGCGATGATGAAGGGGCACATTATTGTAATATTGGAGCTGGAGGAAGGCCTAATTATTAATCGTGGATGGTATTGATTTAACGCCAGGGTTGTTTGGAATTATCTAAATGTAGCTATTTTTTTTTCCAAATAGGGCCCCCAGCATTCCAGGATCCAGACAAGCCACAACTAAAGAAACTTGCAGCAACAGGTGGTGAAAGTGAGAAGAACAGGTAGGAGAGAGCAGGACAGTATGTGAAATGTTGTGATTCTAATAGGGACAATGTCAATTTTTGGTGAGTGTTGTGCCCAATGTAAGGTGGAGGCCAAGACTGAACTCTTTGTGTACACACTGCATTTTTTTCTATACTACACTTTGGTGCTAGATGTCCTGAAAGCCAGAAGTGCTTGGACATATGTGACGGTCATGCGAATTGAGAGCAGAGTGATTTTGAAGTGTTAGCCACGCCCCAATGGCGAATTTGCCACGCCCCCAAATGGACTACCATAACCCCGAAGGCGTGAGGCAGCGCAATTGTTTTTTACCATGCTCAGCTATGAGGGGGGCCCCATGAATTTGTTGTACCGGGGCCCTGAATTCCTCTTGGCAGCCCTGCTGACATCAGCCCCCCCTTCACATACACAGTACTGCCATTAATTTCCCCTTCACACACACACACAACACTGACATCAGCCCCCCCTTCACATACACAGTACTGCCATTATTTCCCCCTTCACACACACACACACACACACACACACACACACACACACACACACACACACACACACAACACTGATATCAGCCCCCCATCTTCACACACACTGTACTGTCATCAGCACCCCCCCTTCACACACACTACTGTTATCAGCGCCCCATCTTCACACACACTACAGTTATCAGCGCCCCCCTTCACACACACTACTGTTATCAGCGCCCCCCTTCACACACACTACTGTTATCAGCGCCCCCCCTTCACACACACTACTGTTCTCAGCGCCCCCCCTTCACACACACTACTGTTCTCAGCGCCCCCCCTTCACACACACTACTGTTATCAGCACCACACACACACCTGTTATCAGGTTCCCCCCTTCACACTTCACACTTGACACTTACCTGTCATCCGCTTTCAGCTGCGCTTTCTGCTCTGCTCACATGGGACGGCACCTGTCATTTGGTGCACGTCCCATGTGATATTTAACTGTTACAGGATAGGCCACGCAGAGGGGGAGGGAGGGACAGATCCGCGGCCACTAGAAGGAAGGTGGCTGGTCCCGGGGAAAGGGGCCAGCCATCTTCCTTGTTTAAAGAAAAAAAAAAGTATGCATTTAAAATAAAAAAATATCAGGCGGCACACGGGCGGCCTCATTCGGTCATCAGCCTACCGGTAAAATTCCTGGTAGTGCCTATGACCAATCCGCCCCTGGTTGAGTCTCAAGATTCATCCAGCTCTACAACAATGACATATGCTTCAGGTTTATATAAGACGTACATTATATACATTTACACCGAACCAGGTGATAAGCTCGAGAAAACATTTTTCATATTTGTTTTGATATCAAGCTATTAGATTTGATTTAAATAAATAAAAACCTCTATAATATAGTGTCATAATCTACCTTTCTCATGAAAGTAGCAACAAAAGGAATTCTAAAATATGCCACAAAATCATATAATATAGACACAATCCATGAAGAAAGCAATATCAGCTTCAGAGCTCAAACAGCAATCAGAAGCTAGTTGTGCAGGTGACTATCATCATCATCTGTGTGTATTTGCACCAGCCCTCAAGAACCCACAAGTGATACAACTACTGTTAGCTGTATCTGCATCTCTATGCGGGTCTGCCTTAGATCGCAATTATGCGAACAAAATCTTACTGTACTCAGACGGCATTTGTACGACCCTTCCCTAGCTCATTCTGTCTCTCCATGTGCAGTTCAAATTTGAAAATTTTACACTAAGCAAACAGGTGCAGTTGCTTTCTAAAATTGTGTTTTTAATTGATTTACAGTAACTCACTTTCTGTATATGCCATGTAAGTGTACTGTGATTAGCATGGCAGACAGACGCATAATCACACAATTTTACTGAACCAAATTTGCTAAACTTTTATTCAGATACAGTATGTCAGGGTGGTACAGTCAGCAATATATGCAGTTCCAGCAAACAAATACAGAATTTCCAATTTCCATGACTCTTTGTCTGGCTAAACATTCTGTTCCCTAACTAGTCACCGGCCAACCAGTACTGCATTGGTCTCCCTACCCATAACACATGACCACCTATTTATACTTCCACCCCAGCACTGTATAAATAATAAGCAAGGACTTAGATGCACCCGTGCCTTTCACCTGTTTGCTGAGGACTAGGAATTAACCCTGTCTGCAGTATGAGCCTGCAGACTCTCTGAAAGACTATCAGTCTCTCTCTTAACAAGCTGTGGCAAAATGCCCTTTTCACCACAGTACATACCCTTCAACAGTTTGTGTATTCTTCAGGCAGTCCATATTTTGAGCAACCTAAAGGAGTGTGAGTTCATTAGAAAATGGCTTTTGCTTATCAGAAAAGGCTATGGTTTGGGTGGTTGGGAGTTTGACTCAATTTATGCTGATTTTCCAATGGGAAATGTTGTCAGACAGGGCCAGTTTGGATCAACAGATGATGGGGACAGGGACCCCAACTCTATGGGTCCTGATTCCTCTGCATATACTCATAACTATTCGTTGCTCTTCTTTTTTTTATTTCTGCACATTCTTTTGATCATTGGTTGATGTGGGGTGTACTAATGCTGACTTAATTCTAAAACTATTAAATTCCATTCACTTACATTTACATTACATTTTTCATACAGCCACTTCTAAATTACCACTTCAACCACTGAATATGATATCAATAAATCACTGAGTGTGTTTAGCTGTGTGACAATATGGACCGCCTATGCCACCCTGTCTGTTGCCGCTGGGAACTGGCTGGTCTTTCTTTGCCACCATTCCCAGTATCCCAAATGCGCCCCCTTGCTGCAGTAGGAGGGGCTTACAAATGCTGCCACCACTGGACTTCTTATCGGCATCTAGTACTGGGTTTCTTCTGGGTAACTGACGCTGCGACTATACCCTGTTACTGGCGTACCTGGGCTGGTACTCCTGGCCTCTTACTATGGATCAGGGTTGCTGTGGATGGATCCTCATGGCCTATCACACTGACCAGAGCTGCTGGGTAGCAGGCAGAGCGGTGGTACCGGAAAAGCTGGGTCCAACCTCAGAAACAGTCGGGAACAGATTCGATTTTGGGTCTAATCTGTAGGTCACAGGATTTTCAGCATGGAAGATATTTTCAAGCAGGTCTTTGAAGCAAGTGATGTTTATTTGCTCTTTCACTGGTTTGAGGTACCAGTGATCATGTCAGATGAAATCAGAAGAACATTTCAGTGTACAAGACAGTGCTTTTTATACTTTGGACACAGGCTATTTTTAGAATGCCAACAATATTTACACTTATCTATGAAATTCTAGAGATGCTTTGATGTCCTGCATCTGGTTTTAAGATGCAGAGAATCTAGGAGCCAGTTTTAAATAAAAGTTCCTGCCTTCAATGTTGGACCTTCACACATCAAAAGATCTAATTAGCATGGGCCCATCTTCAGACAGTCCACAATACACATTCCCAAAGAAAGGTACAATCCCAAACAACCACTTCCCCACATCACAACACACAAAAGAATTCCATCCACAAAGGCTTATTGTATCAGATATATACCTTAAGAAATAATGCATCTCCTCTATCAAGGTTAAACAAGAAACACATTTCTTCCCCTGGTCTCAGAAAATAAAGATTTCTCCTACCAAAATATACACAATATCAAAAATAAGTGCATGTGCAATTATATAAATAAGTGCCTTGCGATATTTCCTTTAAATACATTTATACCAGAAGTTAATTATCAGTGATCCAGTCACAAGCTGTATTTAAACTATTTGGAAAAAGAGGGACAGAGTAGACGTCTTCAGTTATGTAGACAGTAGAGACTGATTCCTTGCAAAGAGGCCACAGTAAGGAAGTATCACCTCTTTTTCTTTCTCACAGGCTTAGAGAACCTGTTGCCTCCCATGTGTTTACATGTTTTGTCTATATCTGTTAGTCTACATTAGTTTTTTTTGCATGTGCTTGTCTGTTCAATATATCAATCTGACTGTTGTACTGTATTACACTGTATATATCTTGTCTATCTGTGTATGGATATCTGTCCTATTTCCCTGTCTACCTGTGTCTGTATATCTATTCTACATGCATGCCTATTCATGTGCCTGTATATCTGTCCTGTTTCTCCATATATGTGTGTTTTTCCTATTTCCCACCTATATTTGTGTATATATGTTAGTCTGTCCTACGTCCTTGTTTACCTTTCATCATCATTAGCAGCATTTTATATACCTGTCGAAGTCAGCAAATTGGATAAAGTCATTTTAATTGATATCGAGCAAACTTGATCGTCCTTGTCTGAAATTATGCGTAGAGCACGCTTCGGCGTGGAAGGGCGTATCCAGCCGCAACACGTGGCAATAACATTTTTTACACTTTAGTATACATTCGCACCAACACACACATATGTAAATAGTACACATATTTCGTAGTTGCAACACATAGTTATTTATGTCGAAATATAGTAGTGTTTATGTGTAATATTATAAGTTATATGCATATTAGTGATACATATGGTTCAGGTTAAAAGAAATGTGTCATGTCTAATATCATAGTAATCCACTTTACATCAGCAGCTGTTCGGTACATTGGGCGAAGAGATCGCACATTGCATGCTCTAGTTATTGATGTCAGGGAATAAACCTTTAATTTGATATTAACTGTCAAATGCTAATAGACTGATTGTAATTGGAGTGTGGCGGGAAGAACAGAGCAGTTTTGCGGGAAGAACAGAGCTCATCCCCTGGAGAGACCCACCTTTCGATTTCTTAGATTGAATCAGCCTATGATGTGTAACCCCCTGGACCCTCCTGATGCCTGGACCAATAGAAGCAAGCTATACCACCTGAATTGTTTCACTGTATCTCTGTTTGCATATAAGCAGTAGCTCTCATGTAGTGTTCAGTCACCTTGACCACAGACTTCAGACCTGAATGACTGTACACTGGATCCAGAGCGCCTGCAATAAGTAACGGCTGTACTTATTATTATTTCGCTTGAATATATTCTGCTACTTTTTGAGAATAAATCTTTGTGCGTTGGAAACTCAAATCGAGATTCGACAATCGTTATTGGATAGCGACAAAACTCTTATAACATACCTTTGTATCTTATTATCTATCATTCCTTACTTGTCTGTCTGTTTTTCTGGTTTTCCCTGTTTGTATGGGTGTCCTCTTTTCTATTTGTGTGTCTTATTTGTCTGTTTATGTCTGTCTTATAACCCTAATGATCTGTTCTATATCTCTAACTATATATGCATTTTTATTTATTTTCTATTTCCCTGTTTGTGGTACAATACAGATGGTCAATGGCTACATTATAAAAACACCTATTGAAATGTTAGACCTAGGAGTCTTGCATTTAATTTAGTGTGGCAGTGCTCCTTCAAGAAGTCCGAGGTAACAGGGTCTTCATTTTTCTCTAAGAGACACTGAATGATGCCAGTTTCCTGGTGGAAACTCAAGCTGCAGCAGTTCAAGCAGTAACAGTTATCAACACTTATTGGATTGGGGGAATTCAACACATGCTTCTCCAATCTCTGGTGCTCAGCATTACATAATTAAAACTGATGTAAGCGTAGTAGCTGCACAGTAATGGAGGTAAGTCAGTTAAGAAGAAGTTGAAATGCAGGAAAATAGAGGCATGTGCAGTATAATCTGATGAGGAGGCAGCATATAAGGGACAAGCTAATGGGCGAGGGGGTCATGTGAGGGAATTCCGGATGGGCAGGGGGAATGTGGGGTTTTTAGAAACAGTGACAGGCGCCGCTGCTCACTTAGCCGGTTGTCTTATAATGGTATCTAGCTTATTGAATCCAGTCAGTGACCACAAGTGCTGCCTCGCCTCGCTTGGACAACCAACAGCTGTGTTTACCAACAGCCAAGGATGGGAGCTTTGTGAGCAACTGACCATCCTCAGCCCCTGCTTTCGGTGAATACATATTCTGAAATAAAGAGCAAATATGCTATGTATGGATCCTCTGTCAATCCCAAGGTAAATACCAACCCATTGATAAGACCTATCTGTCAATTCCTACCCATTGATAAGAATGTCCAATTTATATAGTCAGTTGCCTTTTTGCCTTTGATATCAACAGATAAGACCATCACTCTCTCTCTATACCTCTATTCACATGACATATTGAATGAATTAGTCTTGTAGTGTTATCCCTTCCTTCTCTACTGAGGATAATCACTCCTTGGTCAGAATGTATCATTAAAGGCATAAAGGCGTTGAATTATTTGATAACATCTAGTGTACATTTTGGTATCTACATTAAGTAAACAACAACCAGGCTCAGCAGTCTTTCAACCCACACAAAAAGGGTGTGGGAAGAGAGAAATGAAAGCAATAAGAATCCCTAATAGAATGAATCACTTTCCAAACTGGTTGGGCATAAATATCTTTAAATGTCTTATAGTGATCAATAAAGTACCCACTAGGACTGGGCTTTTGCAATTGGGGTTGTGTTTCAGGTTTTACATCTATTTACTGTTCTTCCAAATGGGCAGTAGCCTTAGCTTTGAGTAGAATGACCTCTGAATTAATTCATCTTTGCAGTCACCAAAATTCTAGTGTCAATCTAGCATTTTTTAGGTAGAAATAGCTATATCAGAGTGATCATTTGATCATTTAGGTACAAAACTAAGCCTTGATACATGGAGCTCCTATTGTGATTTATGGCAGCAAAACAGGCAATGAAGAGAGTAGTCCTAAATGTATTGTCTATTGTGAATAAGGGGGGCTATTTATTATGATTGGGTTTGATTATGATGGTGAAGTGATCTTTATGGACCCCTAATGTTAATTATGATGAAGGGGATTTTTTAATGAGACTCTGGAAGATAATATGGGTGTTAATACATATGAATGGAATTAAATGATGATGTGGGAGCTAATTAATAATAGGTATGAGTAGTTACTGATGTTGAATGAGGTTGTTATGATACTGAAGAAGTTAATGATTTTTTGAGGAGGGGTTCATTAATGATGATGGGGATGATATTGTGTAGTTATCACAAGAGTGCTCTCTGTATTGTGTTGTGGTTACAAGAATGCTCTCTGTATTGTACGATGGTCACAAGAATACTCTCTGTATTATATGGCGGTCACCAGCATCCTCTATGTATTGTATGGTGGTAACCAGCATGCTCTTTGCATTGTATGGTCACTAGGATCCAGCCTGTATTTTATGGAGGTCACTAACATGCTCTCTGTATTATATATCTATCACTAATACTGGCCAAATTATCGTTCAAAGCATTATAATAACTGCTTTGACTTGCGATACATTTTGAGTGAAGAGGTGCCCAACGGTGGAGCTAGACTTACCCGATAGTTGAAGTGGGCATGTTGGTAAGTTCTCTCTTTCAACAGTGCTCCCCAGCATTATTAAGAGTGAATCTGAACAGATTCGCTGCAAGCCAGTCAGTGGCCAGGACAGTGAGCCAATCAGGGCTCTCCAATGGCCATTTGAATTTTGCAATGCAGCGTGCAAATCACTGGAGGTGCTGGTGAGTGGGCCTTGTCTTTGTATTTGTTTGTCCTTGTGTGTGTTGTGCTTTGTTCCCAGCAGGACGTTGCGGATAACTGTTAAGCAAAGAAAATCTGTTTTTGGTGAAATGTTGAATCCCTTTAAGGAAAATTAGTACAAGCTTTAAGGACAATCGATGCACTCACATCTGGAGTTCTTTTGTGGATGTCCCAGTGGTACGTCATGATCAGGTAATATCTGTGTGTGTCATGTCATTTTCCAGTAGGTACTACATTTGCATAGCGTGTTGTCAGTTAATTGAAACAGAAAAAGCATTTATTTTAATTGCTGATGCTACTGTTTACAGGTAATCACAGTTAAGCACCATGGTTTTCCTTCCAATTGTAAAGTACTACGGAATCTGCTGGTGCTATATATATAAATGTTGATGGTTGGGACACGGCAAAGTTTTGCGTACAGGTAGGCAGAGGCAACAGGATTTTCCATTTTTATTTTGTAATGTTAGGAAGACTTTAGATTCGGAAGGAGATTGACAGGGATGAGGCCCCAGTTAGAATGATCTATATGGTAGGGACAAAAACAAGGACAAGACCCCAGGCACAACTACAATCACATTAATGCTACCCCTGGGAACTCCCTGCTGCTGGATTGGGTTTAACCACTAAACGTAACCGATGCATGTACTCCACCCACTGGTATGCAGAGTCTGCCTACTATGTGTTGCATTGGTCTCGCGTACCAATGATGTGCCAAGGGCTAACAATGTGCTAATCCCGCCTACTTTTGGGTTGGCCCAACTACAATTGATTTGCTTTCGGCCTAGATAAGGCCACTGTCAGTTTTTTTTCCAGGGCCATTTTAAGTTCCCAGTATGCCCCTGATTGGAACTGTGGCTCTGGGGATAGATGAGGCTATTGGGAGACACATAGGATGATATAGGGTTATATAAACCATACATAAGCATATGGTTGCATATGAAGCTATAGGGGTACTTTAAGTATATTTGAAACAGACCTTATAGGGTGCTTCACTCAAGTATGCAGCCGTGTACACACCCCAGAGTTTCCACCAAAAACTTAACAATCAATACACAGTAATACACAAAATGGTACGTACACTGGCGCTTCCGTCTTTGACTCACAGAAAACCTCTAAAACAGAGGAATGTGTCTCCTCAATCCTCTCGTCATACGAGGTACATAATAAAGGAAGAGACAAAGAAAAAACATGGCATAATAACGTACAACACCAAATAAAGTCCACCACCACTATGGGGTATATGGTAATCCTCAAAAATAGGTGATGTCAATAAAAACTTCCAATAAGCACCCGTGATTCTTTCTTCAATTTTATCCCCCTTAGGGTATATGCTTACATTACAGGAGATCAATATGCGCCTGTAGGGTTATTCTCTGCTCCCTTAACAGTATTGCAGTATATATTCTCTCTCACTCCACTCAAACATATGGACATAAAAAGAAAAAGAAGCAAAGCAACCACAATGGTGCATTATCTCAAAGCACATTTATTCTCCATAAAAACAATCTGAATGATTAGAGTCAATAGTATGGACCCGTACCAAGTGTAAAACATGAAAGCGCATGTATGCAAATAATCACTGCTGCAGCTCAGTTCCAATTTAAACAGCACTGTCACCTGTACACTCGATCACCGGGTCACCAGCCGACGCGTTTCAACCCACAGTCCCGGGTCTTTCTCAAGGCATGACTCTCGCAATCCAAATCCAAGTTTAAATACTCTTCATTTCCCCGCTGATCATGCAGAGGCGCTGACGGAGCGTTCACAGCGTGACTCACTCAACGGACACGCCCTCCTCCAGAACGAGGTCTGGTTGAAAATAACTTTATACATCACAGACATCTGAACATAGCGATGTTCAAGCGGAGTTCACATGATTTGTCTGCTCTTTTTTTCAAACTAAGGTCTAATGAATGATATCTCTATCAACAGCGGGCATCGTGGCATATTAGAAAAACGATGTCACATACATAAAGAATAGTTTAATTCCAGAGAAACCCATGTTTTGGGTATGATAACTGTAAATTAAATGTTTGACACTTTAAAAATGCATTATGCTTTTTCAAAAAACAATGTATTATGTTCATTTACAGAGACATTCTGCTGTATGCCTATATAAAGGATTAAGGTTGGGGACCCTCACCTTATTTTTTGGAACACATATGTGACCAGTGGTGCCCCTGAATGCTTCATTATAAAGCTATAAATTCATGTGAGTCCCTAGCCCTTCAACAGAAACACAAATAAACTCAGTCAACCACATTCCTGCTATATCAGCAGGTCATTTTACACTGTATAATAAAACAGAGAATGTCTACATTTTTTCTGATTCTAAAAACATAAGGTAGCTTTTTGTATATTTATATGTAATCCACAATTTAAGACACTGCCTTTCTTAGTTGTAGGAGGTACCATACTTCTTTAAAAGAATGTTCTTCAATAGTTGTAACATTAATGCCAACTTCAAATTTGTAAAAGATGTTATATAATGAAAATTAATTTAACAGTTTGATACCTTGTATCAGTATTGCAACTTATCATTGCCATATAAATATAACTTTTATATGAAACTACATAATACTTTAAACCATTATCTCTCATTTTGTGTCTCTTATTTCAATCTTTTGACTATTACTATTTCTTGACTTCCAATAGTGACTGCTTAATCTAGTAATATTAGTAATATTAGTCCTGCTTGGTTCAATAACCACATTTGTCTTTATATACCATAAATCTAAGTTTTCCTTTATGATTCTTTTCCATATTGAAAGATAAGATGTGCTGCTCAGTAAAGCTCTAATTTCTGTGCTTACCCCAATGGTATATGATCATGATTCTCTTCAAAATGGACATGATATTCATATCCCTGAATTTCTAGCTCAAACTCAATAGGAGTTACTAATGGTTGTCGCATTACAAAAATCCTTTCACAGCTGCGTTAACACCACACATCTGCATTTGCAGGTGTTGTGTATTTTTCTACACAGCTGCACATGAATATGTGCTGTAAGATGTCATTTGCAGTTAAGTGTGATAAGCACACTCGGATGGACTGCAGCATTTGTTATGTGGGTTAGCCACAATTATGCAAAGATTGTGATAGAAGTAACAGTTTGTTTTGTGGACAAGAGGTGGAGATTGTATATATTTGAAGGCAACCATTTTGTGTTGAGTTCTTTAACCTCTTTTTACATCTACTGAGAGTTGAAAAACCAGTTCTATTGTAATAATTTCACCAACATTCTTTGCTTTGTCTAAGAAGACAAAGCATGAAATTATATAAAGTGGTAGTAAAATAAGCACAAGTAAATCATTGTATTTAAAATCTAATTACAATAATATCATACCACAAATAAAGACAGTCATGGTGTTCTCATACTGTCACTTACATGAGTTAGGCAGATAGCTAAATCTTTGACAGCACCTTTTCAAGACAGAGGAGTTTCTCACCACAAATCACAATGGATGCACAAATCTAAGTGAGAAAATTGTATATTCATAGCCCATTTTGGTATCAGCAAAAGTGGTAGCAACAGTACTAAAGAATAACATATGTTTACCTTGTGACATTCAGTGTAAATGACCCCCAATGTTATGACAGTTGTACAAGTAAATGCCTGGATTCTCCTCTTCCCAGCTAACAAAGGAGTTTAAAGTATTCAGCAGTATTTGTTATTTCAGTAAATTACTCACATTAAGCTTGATGATTAAAATAAGTTTGTTGTTAAAAGAACAAAAAACCTTATGTGCTAGGATTTGTATAATCTTATGGTTACAGTCATTTCTCTTGCTACTGAGCATATCTCTGGATAAGAAGCACGCAAGGAAGCACTGTACAGGTGACATAATGGTCTGCACAGCTGCCCAAAGTACACTCTACTGGAGAACTGCATCACTTCAAACAGCTCCTATAATTCACACAAATTGCTTAAGCTCAGGCTTGTTCATCCATGTTTTTAGCTACACTACACAATTGGGCACAGCATTACCTTGATTTAATGTGATATACAGTAAGTAATTTTAATACATTCCCAACCAGACTAGGTTAAAGGGTTAAGACAGAGACTGTGAAGGGGGGTATTTTAGTCTGAGCTTTGAATCTGTATATGTGTGAGTAAAAGTGATTGTAACAACCCCACTATTACAATCATGGCTTAGTTTTTAACCAAGATGAATGTAGGAGTGTAGAGCTCCGAAATAAAACATACCAAAAACTCTCACCATTAGTCGTGGTCACAGACTCAAAAAGTTCCTTAAAACATACTAGGCAAAAAAATAGCTTTTTAATATGCCTCAGATCATATTTTAGAGATCTCTGCCAAATTATTTTGTACTTCTTGGGCTCATTCCCCTGTCATTATCATCACCAATTATTTATGTAGTGCCACAAATTCCGCAGCACTGTACAGAGAATTTCTGTCATTCACATCAGTCCCTGCCCCAATGGAGCTTATAATATAAATTTCCTAACACACACATAGACAGGGGCGGGCTGGGGCCGGGGGCAGGGGGGCAGATGTCACCCTGGCCGGACCCAAAAACTCTATTTTGGGCAGGCCCTAACTTCACTTACTCGGTGGCTGGCCCCTTCTCCGGGACCAGCCACCTTCTCATTGGCTGCTGCTGCTGACGCTGCTGCCGGCAGCCCATCCTCCCTCCCAATAGGCCGGCTGTGACATGGGCCGCGCACCACGTGATAGGTGCCGTCCCATGTCAGAAGACTGCAGAGCGTGCGGCGCTTAAAGAACAAGGTAAGTGCAGCGGGAAGGGGGGGGGCTTGGGTGTATGTATGAGTGTCAGCAGCATTGTGTATGTATGTGTGTCAGTATCAGTGTCAGCAGCATTGTGTATGTATGAGTGTCAGTATCAGCAGCATTGTGTATGTATGTGTGTCAGTATCAGTGTCAGCAGCATTGTGTATGTATGAGTGTCAGTAGCATCGTGTATGTATGAGTGTCAGTAGCATCGTGTATGTATGAGTGTCGGTGTAAGTGTCAGCAGCATTGTGTATGTATGAGTGTCAGTAGCATTGTGTATGTATGAGTGTCAGTTTCAGCAGCATAAGTGTATGTATGTGTGTCAGTATCAGTGTCAGCAGCATTGTGTATGTATGAGTGTCAGTGTCAGCAGCATTGTGTATGTATGAGTGTCAGTAGCATTGTGTATGTATGTGTGTCGGTAGCATTGTGTATGTATGAGTGTCAGTAGCATTGTGTATGTATGTGTGTCAGTAGCATTGTGTATGTATGAGTGTCAGTAGCATTGTGTATGTATGTGTGTCAATGTCAGGCAGCATTGTGTATGTATGTGTGTCAGCAGCATATTGTGTATATATATATATATGTATATATATATATATATATATATATATATATATATATATATATATGAGTATGGGGCCAGTATATTGTGTGTGTGAAGGGCCAGTAAATGAATGCAAAATATGTGTGTGTGGGGGGGGGGGCAGTAAATGAATGTAGTGTGTGGGGGGGACAGTAAATGAATGTAGTGTGGAAGGGAGGGGGGTGGGTCTTAATATAATGTGGGAGGTAGGCTATTAATTTAACTGTGGAGTGCAGGTGGGGGCTAATTATTGGGTGCTATTTTATTTGTGGGGTGATGGTGGGGCAATTTCTTTTAATAGTGGGGCTTATGAATTTATAATGGGGTAATTAGACCTTTAATTTAATACTGGGGTGGTTTGGGAGCTATTTATTAATTGTGGGCTGGTTGTGGAAAATGAGGTCTATTTATTAAATGTGATTATGAATTATTTAATGCCTGTGATTGTTGTGGGAAATGGTAATATTTGTTAAATGTAAATGCTATTTAAATTGCTATTTATTGGGGCTGTTTGGAGGGAGGGAAAAAGGTTAATATAATAAATGTGTTTGCTATCTAATGGCAGGGTTGGTTGGAGAGAAAGATATATATTTAGAAAATGTGAATATTATTTTAATGTTGTGGCTGGAGGGAGGCCTAATTATAAAATGAGTGTGCTATTGATTTAACATCGGGACTGGTTGGAGTTTTCTAAATTTCATGTACCCATTTTTTTTCCATATAGGGCCTCCAACATTCCAGGATCCAGACAACCAGCAAATGAGCTAAAGTAACCAGCAGCCACAAGTGGTGACCGTGACAAGACAGGTAGGAGAGAGCAGGACAGTCTGCCAACTGTCCTGAATCTGGTGAGACAGTCCCGAACTTGGGTGACTGTTTCGCTTAGGACAGTTGGGAGGTATGCCCCGCTTCACCGTGTACTGCTTGTGAAGGCAGAATTGTGTGCACCGAACAGTAGTGCACACAGTATTGCCTGTGTATTTGTCTAAAATGATAACCATGCTACATCATAGGGGGTTACCCAGTCTAAAGTGCCCAGGCCCCCCAGAGCCTTAATCCAGCTCTGGGGGGCATACATATATATATATATATGGATTAAGCAATACTCCAATATCCTCTTTTTATATAGATAAATATATATTGTACCAAAAACCACCCTTTAAGGATGGGCCGCTGCTGTGTGCTTGCCCCCCGGGCTGGAATCTGCCAGCCCTCCCCTGCACATAGACTAGGGTTAATTTTGTCAGCAGCCAATTACTCTACCAGTGTGTTATTAGAGTATGGGAGGAAACCGGAGCACCCAGAGGAAACCCAAACACAACACAGGGAGAACATACAAACTTACACATATAAGTCCCTGTTTGGGAATCAAACTCATGACCCCAGCTAACGTTGAGCCACCGTGCTCATTATTATAATATTTCAGAGACAAACGATAATAAATCTCTGCGTATTTAGAAAAATTTAAACAGCTTAAAGCAATTGAGAAATTAACAGCTGTCCCCCATCTGGTCCCATTGTGGGTTATTTTGGGCTGGGTCACTGGGCCACCTGCATTTTTTTTTAATCTTAAAATGTTCCTAGTATGTTGCTGAATCAAGTCTTGCCCCCCCAGGCTAAAATTTGCCAGCACCACCCTGATGTCAGGTAAAACCAGGTAAAGTTTTTTCAGGAGTCCCTTAGACCACTGCAACTTCACCTTCTTGGCTATTCAGTTACAGAAATAGAAATTTAGCTCAGTTGTGTTATCCATTTTGTGAACCATATGGGGTATTGAGCTGTTGTATAGGTGTTCTGTTTATACTTGACTGCAGCTCAGCTGTTATTCTGCACAAGTGTAAGTCTTTGAGGGACCGTTCCATAAATGTTCTCCTTTCAATTACAGTACCATCACTGACTGGAATTTCAGAATCCCCAGCAGCGTTGCTGTGTAATATGTTCCTGCGTGTACTGTATCTGTACCTGACATGGGCAGGGGTGCACCCAGGGGGGGTTTCCTAGTCCCCAGAAACCCCTCTCCTACCTGGGGTGTCCTATGCTTACAGTGGCTGGCCCCTCTCCCGGGACCAGCCACTGCTGCTTGTAATCATCTCTCAGTCAGTCCCCTGCTGTGTGAGCACAGCTCTCTGCCGGCAGATTGGCCCCGCCCCTTCCCCCCACACGGCCAGCATGGGTGTAATGCAGGAGGCAGCAGCAGAAGAAGGTAAGAATGTGTGTGTGTGTGAGTGTCTGTGTGTGTCAGTGTATATGACAGCTTACATATCTGTGTGTTTATGTATGTGTGTGTTTATGTATGTGTGTGTATGTGACAGCTTACATATATGTGTGTTTATGTATGTGTGTGTTTATGTATGTGTGTGTTTATGTATGTGTGTGTATGTGACAGCTTACTTATCTGTGTGTTTATTTATGTGTGTGTATGTGACAGCTTACATATCTGTGTGTTTATGTATGTGCGTGTGTTTATGTATGTGTGTGTATGTGACAGCTTACATATCTGTGTGTTTATGTATGTGTGTGTATGTGACAGCTTACATATCTGTGTGTTTATGTATGTGTGTGTTTATGTATGTATGTATGTATGTATGTATGTATGTATGTATGTATGTGTATGTGACAGCTCACATATCTGTGTGTTTAATCCTGTGTTTATGTATGTGTGTGTTTATGTGTGTGTGTGTGTGTGTATGTGACAGCTTACATGTTTGTGTGTTTGATCCTGTGTGTTTGTGTGTGTCTGTGCTTGTCTGTGTATGGGACAGTTTACATATCTGTGTGTTTGACACGTGTGTGTTTGTAGCCACGCCCCTACACATACTGGACACGCCCACTTGTATCGTGGCGCAGAAACCCCCCTCCTCAAATCCTGCGTTTGCCCCTGATGGGGGTGGATGGGTACAGAGTTCCTAGGCCTCCCTTTCTGGGTCAATTACATGGGAACAGTAGACATACTTAATAAATTGTCCAGTTTATGTAAACCCTTTTGTTGGTAGAAAATCCTTAAGTTTCAATTTTTATCATTCTGGACAGTGTAATTGTTGGCACAAAGGCAAAAGCAAAACTATTTCATTGCATAGAATAACTTTATTCTCCAGTAATGTAAGATGAATTATCTTATTATATTATCTTGTTATATTATTCTGAACAGACAATACTATACACCTTGCCAACACTATATAAAGATAGGAAATTAAAAAATGAAGTAATTGTGTCTCAAAACTCAATTAAGGGGTGGTGGTGACAAACAAAAGGTAAACTGAGGCATAACTATTTGATAGAAGCATTGCATTCTGCATACTGAGAGGAGCCAGTATTCAAAGTATTTCAATTACAGGAAAGTCAGCATTGGAAATAGAATGGGAAATGAGCGAATGGGAGAAAGGTAACAAATAGGCAGGCATTGTGTCATAGATTCACCACAACTTTACGATTAAAATAACACTTTTTCCATCTTTTCTTTCCATTTTCCTGTACCTTTCATTTCAAGATCCCTTTCAATATTCGCGGAATTAGTGGCACTATATAAATAAATGATGATGATGATGAATATTCACAATCACTTTACATTTATCTTATATTCTTAAACTCATGCAGATGACCATTGTAATTGTTGTTTCCTATAGCATACTCAAAGATTAGCGCACAGAACTTTCTATTATGGAGTTGTGTTTTCCCTCGCTGCTCTCATGAAAGTGTTAATATTTTTATTATCCTTTATTAATTTAGCACCAGCATAAGCCATACCCTTGTACAGTAAAGTAGATATTAGAGATGTGTGCTGACCCTCGTGTTTCAGTTTCAAAACCGTTGTCGGCTCTAAACCAACTGTGTGTTTTGGCTTTGCTACCGTTTTTCTCTAGAGAATATGAAAGATTTTGGTTTTGGATCTGGATTTAATTAAAATTTTTGAAAAATAGGTAAAATAATGCAATTTTGAGCTGTTTTTACTCCTATATTACTATTTATAGCATTAACATTAATTTCCAGTCATTTCCAGCATATTTTCAAATGATCCCTTCACAATGGTCCTATTTTCACCAATGTTGGCCAAAGTCTGCAGCGAGCAGTCTTAATGAAGGATTTTCTAAATAGTCATCATTGTATTTGCTCTCTTTGATTTAATTCAAATAATAATAAACTGAAAAGTGTTGATATTGCCTTTTCATTGCACCCAAACCTCCTTTGCATGTTCAGACTTACTATTACTGTAACAGAATAAATAAATAACCACTGGGACACCAATAACAATTTGGCAAATGATCACAGTTTTTATTTAAACAAAAATAGTGGTCGGACAGAGCAATGCGAGTCAGCTAACAAGTAATAGCAAAATTAAATAGTGGAAAGTCAAATTGCCATTACACCACTGGTCCCAGGATATAATACTTTACGATGTTACAGCTTCCTAGTAGCTGTCATAAGCTTTCACATAGTTTTTTCCCAATAAACAATCCTGTTACTGCATTAATAATACACTGAATGCATGCTTGTTCGTGTAAATTGAACTAGTCCCATAGATTGTAAAATTGCGAGCAGAGCCCTCTTACCTCTCTGTCTGTATGTATTACCCAGTAATGTTTTATTAATGTTTGTTCCCAATTATAAAGCGCTACGGAATATGTTGGCGCTATATGAATATGTGTTGATGATGATGATGATAGAAATAATGTATCAAATAATCTATAGCCTTGAATCATTTTAAAAAAAAACAATGCATTGTAAAGTTCAAAAGTTTTACTGAAATAATCTGTAAATAACAACCCACAACAAGACATCTCCGGATTTATGCGACCATCTATTCAGATTTCTTATTGGTGAGTTAAACTACTATAGGAAGTGGTTGCATTTATTTGCAGTTTATATCTGTCGTGACCATAGAGAGCTTGCAGTTATTTAGAAGGGTTAATTCATAACTGCAGTGTTAATAGGTTGTATCAAATGAATCCATTGATAAGGTAGTGTGAAAGTTAAAGAGGCAGAGTCTGATGTAATTGTGTTTGAAGGTTTTTTACATCCCAGTGTGAGGAGATAAGCCTGCCACTTTTAGCAGCTTCCAGGACATCATACTGTTGGCTTTAGACACTTGAATAGACTTTGTGGTGCCAATCACAGCTGGAGATCCTGGTAGGCAGCATGTGAAAGCCTATACAGGTATATAGAAATATGACCTTCAAAGGAAAATGTTGTTATAGTTCATATTTTGGGAAATCTGGATGCCTCTACGTACTGAGGGGCAAAAACCACACAAGGGTCTTGAAGCATAGATACCAAATACACAGGGAACAGCCATAGGCACATGTATTTCAGGATGAGATTGGATATTGTTGTAATCTCATCATGTTTGGTATTAAAATGTGCGGGAGATTATGACCGGTTTATTGAGGGGGGTGTTATTTCTCTGCGATATATCTGTGAAGAATTACAAATAGGTCAAAACTTAGGAATACTTTGAACAAACCTGAGGTGACACCCAGGGGACATTTCCGCCCCCCCACGTTAGCATTCACACTGCCCGGGGGAATGCCATCCCATTTGAGTTTGCTTAAAAACCTGTGTCTGAAGGGACAAAGTGTCAGACTTCTGGGAAAATCAAGTTACATCGACAAGCTGTCCATCTTCTTAGCCAAATTCCCTTTGCCAGAATGCAATTCATGTAAGTGCAAATCTGAATGTAATCCTTTTTATTTTAAACTGTTTTTGCTTGTTATGTCAAATTTATTAATTGTTATTCATTATTTTTGTTATCTGTATGCCCTGTACTTTTTGTATATTAAATCTATAATTTAATAAGTTGCGTCCTTGATACTTTAAAGAATCCATAGCCTGTTTAGAAGAGATTGCTCGACCAGGATAACCCTTGGAATGCCAGTGTGTGATTTGTTGATACATTTGATTAACAAGCTGTGTGTGCTTGTATTTACATTTGTGTAACAGTCTGAAGGTGTGTAGAGTTAACCCTGTGTGTGCTGGTGTGGGTCTTGTTAGTTTGTGGTTAACTAGAAGCCTGTGTGCCAGCGTGGGACAGTATATCGGGGTCCTATTGCCCATACCCAATAGGTGGTGGCTGAACCTTGAAGTGTCTGGGGGTTTGAGAGCGCTGTGTTTGGGGGCGATTCCGTAGGTCTAGAACCTGTGTGATAGGTGAGAGAGACTGCGGGCTGAAATCGTGTGTGACCTCATACAGCAAACACCCCAAAGTCACGGCAGCTGGGAGCGTGTTCGTGACAAATTGGTGGCATAGCGGTGGGATGATTTAATTTCTTAGAGTATTAAGTGCATGGTTTAAGCAATTAACCCTTGCACTTATAAACTGATTGTAACCTTGCGAGGAATATAATAGTTTTACAAGGAAAAAGCTCAGGGCCTATTATTTTTAAAGACATACGTGCAAAGCAGTTCCCTCCCCTTCTCTCTTCTTTTCTTTTCTATCTTTTATTTTGCAAAGTAACTGCAAGGATGGCAGCTGCTTACAAGAAAAAAGCAAAGGAAGTTTTAATTGCCCTGTGTGAGCAGCGAGATCTCGACTGGACAGATAAAATTAAAAAGGAGCGGCACTGTCCTATACAGCAGCCGCGGCGATGTTAAAGAAGCGTCTGCGGCAGTGCTGTAGTGTATACTTTGACAGCGCCGCGGCTGCTGTATAGGACAGCGCTGCCTAAACGGAGCTGCTGCGCATGCGAGGGCGCATGCGAAGTAGCTCTCGCGCCGGTTGGGGGTTTTTTTGTTTTTTTGGGGGGTCGGGGGGAAACCCCCCCCCAAAAAAAAACAAAAAATCCTTTGTGCACCCCTGAGAGGGGCTACAGGGCTAGAGGGAGGGTCAACATAATAATACATTTCCCTAGGTGGTAGTGTCGCTTTAAGGTTTCCTTTTTTCTTCATAATCTTATTGAGAGGTAATTAAAGCATGCATTAAACTGTGTTCTGTAAGGCCACATACCCACTTGCATCTTACTATTGATAATAAAAGTGACTCTTGTTTTAGCTTATAAGCAGCTAACAAGCCAGATAGATTCATTATTTTCAGCCCTGACATATGTTTTTGCTAGAGCTAAAAACATTTTTTTTCAATGTTTTCCTATTATTATTATTATTATTATTATTATTGTTTATTTGTAGGGCGCCACAAGGTTTCCGCAGCGCCGCACATAGTACAAACAGTAGACTATACAGTAGACTATACAGGGTAGAACAGTACAGAACAATAAACACACAGTACCAGTACTTCAGAAACTCCGGGGGGGCAGATACAGTAGAGACGGAGCAGAAGAACAGGTATGGAGACTGGAGGGAAGAGGGCCCTGCTCATTCGAGCTTACATCCTAATAATAAAAAGTAGTGTTTCCAACAATGCAATGCACAATGCAACACAAGTAAATATATCAATAGGTATTTTAACTTTAGAAGCAATGGTTTTTAGTGTCAGACCAGTTTACATGGGTATTACGTGTATTAAACGCATTTAAAAATGTTTAAAAGAAGCCAGTGGTCATGAGTCCTAAGTCTGTCTTATGGTCCTCAGGCATTCCCTGAACAATAGATTTACATAATTACCATGTGTTTCCATCTGCTATTCCCATTATTTGCAGCAATTTGTGGATTTAAAAAAATCTACCCCATTTAAGGAAAGTTTGAACTCCTCAAGGTATATATGTAAACCAATTTGATCTAAAGAAAGGTGTCTGCCGGTATAAAGGGCTTGAAAAAAAAAAAACATTGTTAAGGTGTCAACGTAGTGCATATCTGGAATTGTCTTCTTTAACCTCTTCACTGCTAAAGCTCTTCTCACCCCTGTAATGAACCTATTTTGGTAATTTTTGGACTGGTCACATTCCAACATCAATATCAGTAATTTGCTTATGCAGTAAAGTTATACCTTGTTTTTTTAAGAAGGCTTTGATTTTTTTTCAAAATAACATCATTAGTTTGCTTATTTCTCCAGCCATGGCATAAAAATATACCCCAAATTCCCAAAAGTTGTTTTTCTTTATTGACATTGCAAGAAAGTGAACCAAAAGCAAATGTGTATTTTTTTTTTCTAAACATTACCAAGCAATACCTTGTGATTCTTTGGTATTAATTCATCTTTCTAAAACAGCATAGAGCCATATTCTACACATAAGTTTTCATAATAAATTCTGAAGTTTAGATAATCCCTCATCCCTGAAAGTCTTAATGATTTTTGTAATGTAGACAAGGCTGCCAAAAGGGGGGTACAATGTGTCGAAGTGAAATAATTGGATGAAGTAAACCAAATTGATTAATATTGTTTTACCATGCGATTGCGATTAATACGCTACATGATGCAATCGCATGGGTTTATAACACACACATTTACATTTGCACTTACACTTGTGAATATTACACATTTATTAAGGTTCCAATCCAAATTTATTTATTAGTAAAATGTATTAGATTGTTTATTTATGCATAGATAATACTGTAGTAAAGGTATTTACGGTTCCCGTGTTTTAAAAGTTAAAGAGTTTGGTCTCATATTAAAGCTTATTTCACCAGCATTAACCCGGTTTGGACAGAGTAGCGATCACAAGATACAAGCAATATGAGATTAATACTCAAAAGTATTTTGTGTATGGATCAGTATTAACTGGTTATTCAGAGTGAGAACACATGGCAACAATTGCCATGACAACAGTTGGTGGAAGTTGCCCCTCACCCTTTAAAAGGATCAAATGAACTGACCTATGACCAGCAGGCAACTGGAATATCATTAACCCTGAACCAATGAAGATCTCACTGTTATCTGTATACATAGTGACATCATCAGTGTTTTTTTCTATACTGAAGCTACATATAAGCATGCTGCCCATTGTTCTCTCTCTCTGATCCTGACTACATGTGACCATGACTGGGTGAAGAACTTTAAGGAAAATGTAATGTATTCTGTGTTTTTATACATTCCTGCTTTATGGTAACATCTTTAATGAGTAAAAATGGCTTGCTGTAAATCCGGCTATATTTTGAAATTAAATATCTTTGTGCTTTGGAACCACAACAATCGCATTGGACAATGTTTTATTTGTAAGTGATAAAATGACTTTAACAATGTGGGGGCTCTGAGCAGAAATCACGCTACCAAAAGATTTGCAAAACATACGGATTTCAGTTTACTAACAAAGGGTGGGACGTCCTATACATTTAAGAACATAAATAGTTCTATACCTTTATATCATCCACTGTTGCCAAACTGAATATCCACTTTGTGTAATCTAAGGATTGCTGATTAGAACCTAGGGACAAGAAAGAAAAAAACTGTTTCTTTTTCATGTCATTTTTGCAATTTAAACCTGGTTTGTTGCTTAGCATACGCAAATGCATTTCCTGTATTGTTGCCACGTGTTTAATCAGTTGAGTTGATATTGTTGAGCCCTATTGTATTTTATTTGAAATGAATTGCTAAAACCTCCGAGACATTATTACAACCTTTTGGGAAAGCATTTTTCTGCACAGAAAACAAGGGTGTATATGTATGGGAATTGTGTGATTGTGAAGATAAAGTTGATTTTCTGTTTGAACAAAGAACAGGGTATAACGAGACCTTTGTGGCGTTCTGTTTGAAAAGAGAACAGGATATAAATAGATGCCGGAGTATAGGTAGTATACGGTGTGAATTAAGGTAGTATATGGTGAATAAAGGTAGTATACGGTGAATTCAGGTATTATATGGTGAATTGAGGTAGTATACGGTGAATATAGGTAGTATACAGTGAAAATAGGTAGTATATGTTGAAAATAGGTAGTATACAGTGAATAGGTAGTGTCGTGAACATAGAGAGCTTGCAGTTATTTAAAAGGGATAATTCATAACTGCAGTGTAAATAGGTGATATCAAATAAATCCATTGATAAGTTAACGTGTAAGGTTTGCAGTCAGAGAGTCTGTTGTAAATTTATTGGATGGCTTTGCACACCCCAGTGTGAATAGATAGAAGTGTCACTTGGGGGCAGTTCAAAGGACTCCCGGGGTGAGATCTAGACTATTTGTGACACTTGAATAGACTTTTAGGTACTGCTCAGCATATGGTCTGGCTCAATGAGGCCATGTGCTAATATAGCCTATATGTAATACTGTATAGACAAAAAGAATTCAGTTTTAAAATATGCCACTTAAAATCAATAAAAATAGTGATCAACCACATATTCCTCATAGCATGATGAAGGGCAGCTCATATGTTAAATTAAGAATTCTGCCCCACAGAGAAATGAATAAAAGGAGTGTAAGCTCTGCGAATGCCCTGTACTTAGGCATGTTTGATATGACTAGATGGACAAAGTCATAGGGGATTTATTAATGATAAAATTGGATCGATGTAACGCTGTCCAGGAAAAATATATCACATAGTAGAATTGGTTAGGAAATCAGGCAACATGTAAATTTGGTTTGAAAAAGTGTGAAAAGCTGTGTGTGCTTGTATTTACATTTCTGTAACAGTCTGGAGGTGTGAAGAGTTAACCCTGCATGTTAATAATAACTAGAAGCCTGTGTGCCAGTGTGGGACAGCATATTGGGGTCCTATTGCCCGTACCCAATAGGTGGTGGCTGAACCTTGAAGTGTCTGGGGGTGTGAGAGCGCTGTGTTTGGGGGTGATTCCGTAAGTCTAGAACCTGTGTGATAGGTGAGAGAGACTGCGGGCGGAAATCGTGTGTCACTTCATACAGCAAACACCCCAAAGTCACGGCAGCTGGGAGCGTGTTCGTGACAGGTAGTATACAAGGTATATGTTGAAAACAGGTAGTCCCAATTGCAATCGTAGAGCCTGCAGATAGCTTAGTATCTGTAGGCTGTGCGATCAGATCTCTCGATTGTGCCAATTGTATACGGTGAGAGGAAATTCACTGGAAAGGCAGATATTCTTCAATACTCAGTTCTCCCAGTTCTAGACTACTAAACAGGTGTGCTGGAAAGGCAAGATATTGCAGTGTTGATATTTCCGTCAGTCCATTAGAAAGTGCCTTCATTAGGGACCTCGCTGCGTACGCTGGCAGTCACGTGTTGTCACGGGCACTAGGAGTCTTTACCCAGTATCACCCGCTGATGGTCTTATCAGAGCAGTAGAGTTGGTATATGATACTCTGATGGCAGGGTGATAATGGAACTGGAAACAGCAGATGGTTAGAGAATGCTCAGAAAGTCTATGTCTAGCAGCACTGGTAAACAATAGGTAACTGAACACGAGGATCTGGATGGACAAGGACACGTGAGGGTAGTCAGTGTTCTGCGCACGGCAAGTTGTACCACTGCTATAGTGAGAAGAATGTCCAGGAGTAATAAGGAGGTGGAAGTCAGCGGTCTGCGTATAGCAAGTTGTACCGCTGTCTGTAGTGAAGGAATGGAATCCAGGAGAAGGTAACGGGGAAGTCAGTGGTCTGCGAGTAGCAAGTTGTACCACTGCTTATGTGAGAGGATATATGCAACTGGTGACACAGGGAAACAGGAATCAGTGGTCTGCCTCTAGCAAGTTGTACCACTGAATATATATGTGAGGAAGGACACGAGGAGATAAATGCTATGCAGAGTCTACACGGGTACACTGAACTTGATCCCACGTTGAACTGCACACAATGATAATAATGAATGAACAGCACTGCACAGATAAACAAAGTCACTCAAATAGTCCAGCAAAAGGAAACACAGTCAATAATGGCAATAGTCTCAGAGGATGGAAACTCCGGAGGAGAACAACTCAGTCCAGATGGATATGCAATACACCAGCACAGTCAATGAGAAGTATGCATACCGTGGTTCAGATGAGCAGGCTGTTAGAGATAGCTGCAGGGATACCTGAGCGGCAGGGAACAGGCGAGATGAGAAGTCCTTGCAGAATGGAAGTGGCAGGTAGGTGCAGCGCACTTGTAGGTAGGCCAGCAAGGACGACAAATACTCAGGAAGCAGTAGTATATCGAATAGAACAGCAAGAGACCACGGGAGAGTTGAAGCCATGTAGCAAAGCTGGAAGCCGAGGAGCGTAGACTCGATGCAACAGGCAAGTTGACACAAATGGACACACTGTAGAAGCAGTAGGCAGCGGGTCAGCTGACGGCAGGTAGAATGCAGACTGGAGCGCTGAGACGAGCAGACTCTGTAGACACGCTGAAGTAGCGAACAGGAATCAGCTGCTGGAGTCACGATGAAACACAGGAGAGTTTGCAGTAATCTGTAACTGTAGATACACGGAGGCAGCGGATAGGAATCAGCTGCTGGAGTCACGATGAAACACAGGAGAGTTTGCAGTAATCTGTAACTGTAGATACACGGAGGCAGCGGATAGGAATCAGCTGCTGAAGACACTAGGAACACGAGGAATAGAAGTGGTCTGGAAACCACAAACGGCAAACAGGAATCAGCATAAGCTGAACACACGAGAAGGCACTGGAACACCTTCAGAGACTCATGAGGAATGAGACTCCAAGATCAGGCAACGTGGTATTGACCACAGGTGCTTAATATAGGGAGTGTTGCCTGATCAGCCAATTAAGTTAAAGGAACAGAACTGAAGGTTAAAAGGGACTGCACATGCGCAGTACCTCATAATAATGGACGGACACGGTTCCTAGCTACCTTAGAAGTAGCACTCACAGTCCGGTGAGTGACACGTGTATTATTTAGTGGTACGCAGTGGAGAAGAAGTGAGTGGATACAGCTTGTGTAATTCGTCTATGGCCGCCACAAATCTCACACGGGAGTTTTGCACTGATAAGCGTTGGAAAATTCTGTTTCCATTTGGGTGCTGAACAAACGTGTGAGACGGCTGATACGACCAACGTACAGGTCAAAGTAGGCCCAATAGGGTCTGTGTTTCTGAGTAGAGATTGTAAGGTAATTATACAGTACAGGTAAATATACAGTAAAGTTAAGTATTTGGTAAAGTCAAGTATATGGTGAAGTTATGTAATGGCATACAGTAAATGTAAGTATACAATGGTATACTGTGATGAGTGAGTCAAGATGACCAATGAATGTGTGATACCCTTTCCCATGGTTTGTAATATTTATCAAGAGTTACTGAATAAGGTTAGTGATAAAAAAAAATTGTGAAAATTGAGAATTAATCTGACTGTTTAAAAATGTGGTAATAGTAAAGGGAGTAGGTAGCAGGATAGCGTGCGCAGCGGAAAATGGCGTTTCTTAGCATAGAGAAGTGTACGCAAAGCAGAAAAGTATAAAACCGGATACATTTTTTTAAAAAAAACTTATAAAAATAGCAAATGTAACTGATAATCTGTATTAAGTGTGTAACTATTCAGGTTTACAGCTGAGTAACTTAAATGTATATATCTTTTGTGTGTGTTTATGCATGGTGTGTGTGATTGAATTTAGGAAAAAAAACCTGCAATTGAAAAAAAAAGACCAGTCATTCAAACAGTCGGAAGAAACTAATGTTTTATTCCATTCATAAAGTGCAGCCAGGGAAAAGAAGTGTAGAAAAGAAATTCGCTGTGTCCATGCAATGGCTTAGATTCAGGATTCCTAGAAGACAAAAATCAGGTTTCACATGTATGTGCTATTCAGTAGGTGAGAGATATCCATTGTGTCCAGACAAATGGGCTTAGTTAATTGACCCTGAATGCAATGAAGCTATATAGCGTTAGAACCATAGAAGGATTGTAGATAACCATTGCTAAGGAATTTTCCTGCATAGAAACAATGTTTATATTTATTTTTGTTTGTTTGTTTTCTGTTGTCTAGTGTTTGTTTTCCTGTCGCTGGTCGATGATAAGAATTGAAAGTAAAGAAAGGAAATTGTTTGTTGTTCCTTGTTATTTGATACTAGCTTTGTTTTGTTCCTCTCTTCTGTAGATAAGGACAGCCAAATAAATATATATTTAGTAATTAAAGGAATTGCAGGAGAACTACAAAGCTTTCCCTTGAAAGACAAATTAACAATGGGTCATTGTAACACTCTTTCTTCTAATTGCAATGGCTCATGATAATTTATTTGGTTGAGATTTATTATTTACAATGAAGAGTGTATTGTCAAAGTCGCATAATTGGATGAACAAAAGTATATTGGTTAATATTGTTTTGCCATGCGATTGCGATCAGTATGCCACGTAACACGTGGCATTGCGCAATGGCACTGTAAAATACGCACAAACGCACTCGCACTATAGCATTTAGTTATTTATATATTTCATATTTATATTGTTTCCATTCCACAGTGATTTATGAGCAGATAGTATTTAGTTTATTATTAGTTTATATATTATGATTATATATACACTTTAGTGTTATTTGAGGTTCAGCTTGCAGGAATTGTGTCATGTTTAGTATTATTTTAATCCCCTATTCATCAGCAGTTGTTCGGTTCATTCGCCGAAGAGATCGCACATTGCATACTCTAGTTATTGATGTTAGGGAATAATTGATCAGAGTGATACCAACTGTAAAATGCTAATAGGCTAGTTGAAACTGGAGTCTTGGCGGGAAAAGTCAGAGCACAACCCCTGGAGAGATGACCCCCACCTTTGGATATTTTGGTTTGAACTGGCCAATGACCTGCAGCACACTGGACCTTCCTGAAACCTGGACCAATAGAAGCAAGCCACACCATCTGCATTGTTTTCACTGTTACACTGAGTGTATATAATACAGCTCTAACTGGTACCAAGTCAGTCTTTCTGAC
Organism: Mixophyes fleayi; assembly: GCF_038048845.1. Lineage (NCBI taxonomy): Eukaryota > Metazoa > Chordata > Amphibia > Anura > Limnodynastidae > Mixophyes > Mixophyes fleayi. Next base: position 115,480,304 of record NC_134407.1, on the reverse strand, counting down.
CACAGTATTCTGGAGTGAAGTACTGTACGCTGGTACCAGTGGGAGCGCAGCTAGCGCAAGCGAGTGCAGCGGTATGTATGTATCTTTTGGTATTGGCTGTATTTTATTATAATTATGTATTGAACTGCTAAATTTTGCTATAATAAATTACTTTGTGCTTTGGAAACACAAACCGCTTATGCAATGCTTATTTGAAAACGATAGAATTACTTTAATAATTTGGGGGCTCTTAGCGGTGAGGTTACATTCCCGGAAGGTATGCAACGCGTACGGATTTTGGTTCCTCAACAAAGGGTGGATTGATGCGTCACATATGGGTAAGAACACAATGTGTTCAAAATCTGTTGTTCATTATGTGTTGCGAAACCGAATGTCCATTGTTGCATGATCTGAAGGAACGCTAACTTGAATCTAGGGACAAGAAAGAAAAAATGTTTCTTTTTATTGTCGTTTTGCATTTTAAAAGGTATTGTATTTCATAGCGTATGTGTACTTCCTGCTTAGCGTATGTGAACTTCCAGTGATATTGCCACGTGTTTAAACAGTCGTTTGTATAGTTTGTGTTAGGAACCCCAACAGCCCGCAACACAAAACCCGGAGTCTACTCAGAAGTCCGCCATCTTGAGCAAGGATTGCGCATGTCAAGAAACCACGAACTGTTAAAACCTTGCTCATAGTCTCATTGGTCAATCAATCACCTCTCACTACTTAAGGCACCTGTTACTCTATTACCGTTGCCTGTTCTTTGGTTCTCATTCCCTTGTGACTCCGAGGTGTTTCCGGTTTCTACTCGTGAAGCGTCCCAACCGTTGTCTTGGCAACGGCCGGGACATAGCGGAAGTGAAGCCCTGATCATCTTGACGACGGGCGGGACGCGAGGGCACAAGAGGAAGCGAGTTGCGGCGGCTTCAGGCACCGCCGCGGCTCGTTACATTCTGTTATATGTATAGTATAATGCCTCTGAAACGAAATTGCTGTTGTTTGGGAAATTTATTTTCTGTGCGGAAAACAAAAGGTTGTATGTGTATGTGATTGTTATTCATAAAGACAAAAAGTATACTGGTGACGGAATATAGTTTTTTTGCATGCACGCCCAATACTAATCACAACGTTTACTGATAACTAGTATCTTTGAGCAGTGCGATTGGACCGCACGGTAAGGCTGTGATTGAGTTTTGGGAGAGCAGTGGGGGAGATTTATACTGTTGAAAAGAGATAGTGCTATGGTTCAGGTGTGTCTGACGAGGCACAATAAAAAGTTGACCAGACAACAAACTGTCACGGGCACTAGGAGTCTTTACCCAGGGATCACCAGGTGGTAGGCTTACCAGAGCAATGTAGGTGGTAATAGGGTTCTCTGGTAGCAGGGTGATCACGGAACAGTAAATAGCAGATGATGAGATGCTCAGGAAAGTCTGTGACTAGCAACACTGGTTATATGGAGGTAATAGTACACGAGGAACTGTATGGACAAGGACACGTGAAGGTAGTCAGTGGTCTGCGATAGCAAGTTGTACCACTGCTATAGAGAGGAGGAATGTCCAACAGAAACGAGGAGGTGATGAGAGTCAGCGGTCTGCGGATAGCAAGTTGTACCGCTGTCTGAGTGAAGGAATGGAATCCAAGTGGAGGTATCCGGGGAGTCAGTGGTCTGCGATAGCAAGTTGTACCACTGCTATGTGAGAGGACACCGGAACAGGTGAAACTGGAAACAGGGATCAGTGGTCTGCTACTAGCAAGTTGTACCACTGAATATATATGTGAGGAGGTGCACGGGGAGAGACTGCAACACAGGGTAAACACGGCACCTTAACACGATCCACAGTAATATGCACAATATAGATATATGAATGACTGAACAGCACTGCAAATATGGAAAGTCTCTTGAAGTAATCCGGAACAAGATAGTACAGTCAATGATGGCAACAGACTCAGCGGATAGCAGACTCCAGAGGAGAACCAACACAGTCCAGCAAGATATGCAATACACAGCACAGTCAATGAGAAGTATGCATACCGTGGTTCAGAAGCAGGCAGTCAGACAGGAGTGCAGCGATACCTGAGCGGCAGGAGGCCGGCAGGATGAGAAGTCCCTGGATGGATGAAGCAGAGGTCTAGTAGGTGCAGCGCACAGGTAAGTAAACCAACAGGGACACGAATCCACAGGAATCGGTAGAACACGGAACTGGACTCTTGGCGGACCCAGGAGAATGGTGATGATCTAGCAGCAGGATAGCAGATGAGACATGAATCCAATGCTGACAGGCGGGTAGAGACCAGCGGGACACAGGAAGGTGTGGAGAGCGGATCAGCAACAGATGGACGATTAGCACTGGCAGCAGGAGCAGGACTCTGCGGACACACGGAGGTAACCAGTAGCAACAAGCAGGTGCAAATAGCGATGGAACACGGGTGAGCAGAGTAGACCAGGAGCTGTTGATCACGGGAGTAGCAAATGGCAATAATAGCAGCAGTCTCAAGGAAACACGGGAGAGATGAGATGAAGACTGCAGCGCACAGAGGTAGCGGATAGGAATCAGCTCACAGTCACGATGTTGAAACACAGACGAGTTGCAAGCTGGAGTCTGTAGTGCACGGAGGCAGCGGGTAGGAATCAGCTAACAGTCACGATGTTGAAACACAGACGAGTTGCAAGCTGGAGTCTGTAGTGCACGGAGGCAACGGGTAGGAATCAGCTAACAGTCTTGATGATGAACAGGTGAGTAGATGTGGAGAATGGCTGAAGTGCACGGAGGCAGCGGATATTAATCAGCTCACAGTCTTGATGATGAACAGGTGAGTAGATGTGGAGAGTGGCTGAAGTGCACGGAGGCAGCGGATAGGAATCAGCTCACAGTCACAATGATATGAGATAGAGTTGAAGTGGTATAGAAGACTGTAGTGCACGGAGGCAGCGGATAGGAATCAGCTCACAGTCTTGATGATGAACTTGATGGTAGAAGTGGTATGGGAACCACAGTAGTAGAAGTGGTTTGGAAACCACAGAGGTAGAAGTGGTTTGGAAACCACAGGAATCAGCAGCGCTGAATACACGAGGAAACACAGGAACACCTTCAGAGACTCATGGGGAATGAGACTCCAAGATCAGGCAACGTGGTGTTGACCACAGGTGCTTAATATAGGGAGTGTTGCCTGATTTGCCAATTAAGTTAAAGGGACATACACTGAAGGGTAGAAAAGGGCTGCGCATGCGCAGACCCTCAGGATGGAGGACGGCCACGGTTCCTAAATGTCCGGGAAGAGGCACTCACGGTCCGGTGAGTGACAGTACCCCCCCTTTTAAAGGTGGGCACAGAACGCCTGGAACCGGGTTTGTCCGGATTTTTGGAATAAAACTTCTTCAAAAGGGCAGGAGCATTAAGATCTTCAGCTTTGATCCAAGAGCGCTCCTCAGGACCAAAGCCCTTCCAATGAACGAGGAAACGGAGGACTCCTCACGAAATTTTTGCATCCAATACCTCAGTAATCTCGAAATCCTCCTCCTGGTGAACCTGAACTGGCTGCGGAGCTGAGGGAGGAGTTGAGAAACGGTTGATGATAAGAGGTTTGAGTAAAGACACATGAAAGGCATTGGAAATCCGAAGATTCTTAGGAAGAAGAAGTTTAACACATACTGGATTGATTATTTGAATGATCCTATATGGACCAATAAAACGAGGGGCGAATTTCATAGATGGGACCTTCAAACGAATATTTTTGGTAGATAACCAGACACGATCTCCAATTTTTAGTGGTGGAATAGCCCGCCTCTTCTTATCTGCAAAAGACTTATATTTGTTAGATGTCTTCTTTAAACAGGTTTTGACCTGAGACCAGATATTTTTGAAGGTCTGACAAACAGTCACCACAGCAGGAACTTGGGTGGGCGGGAGGGCAGGAAATTCCGGAAAAGACGGATGGTGACCGTAGACCACAAAAAATGGAGTTTTGGATGATGACTCATGGTACATGTTGTTATGGGCAAATTCAGCCCAGGGAAGCAATTCTACCCAGTTGTCTTGATTGGCTGAAGAGAACATCCTTATAAAAGTCTCAAGGTCTTGATTGACTCGTTCCGTTTGTCCGTTAGATTGCGGATGGTAAGAAGATGAGAGTGCTAATCGTATGCCCAAGGTTTTACAAAGGGCTCGCCAGAATCGGGAAACGAATTGTACTCCTCTATCAGACACAATCTCCGACGGACATCCATGGATACGGAAGATCTCTTTAATGAAATGTTCAGCCAGAATAGACGAGGAAGGCAAACCAGATAGAAGGACGAAATGAGCCATCTTCGAAAATCTGTCCACCACCACCCAAATAGTATTATGATTCTTACTAGGTGGTAAATCAGTGACGAAATCCATACTAATATGGGTCCATGGTTTGGACGGAATGGGTAGCGGTCGCAGCAACCCTGCTGGAGTTCTGCGGGAGGATTTGAACTGGGAACATAACTCACAGGAAGCAATGAACTCTTTGACGTCTCTCCTCATTGAAGGCCACCAGTAATTTCGAGAGAGAATCTCAAAGGTCTTGTGTTCACCGGCGTGTCCAGAAAAACGGGAGGCATGGAACCACGAAAGGATTTTCCTCCTTAGAGTAGGAGGCACAAGGGTCTTCTCAAATGGTAGCATTTTGGTGGAGGAGGCAGCCAGTGAGATACATTTGGGGTCTAGAATAGTATGGTTGGAAACCTCTTCTACATCAGAGGACGTCACAAAAGCTCTAGATAGAGCGTCAGCTTTTTTGTTCTTGGCAGCTGGTTTGAAGGTTATAATTAATTCAAAACGGGAAAAGAAAAGAGACCATCTTGCTTGACGAGGGTTCAAGCATTGAGCAGACTGGAGATATGACAAGTTCTTATGATCCGTGAAGATCGTCACCGGGTGGCGAGCTCCTTCCAATAAGTATCTCCATTCCACTAATGCAGCTTTGATAGCCAGTAACTCCTTGTCCCCGATAGTATAATTCCTCTCTGCGGGCAGAAGACCCCGAGAATAGAAGGCACAAGGATGGAATTTTTGCTGTTCCGAGCGTTGGGAGAGGATGGCTCCCAAGCCCACATTAGAGGCATCTACTTCTAGGAAGAAGGGAAGTGTCACATCAGGCTGTCGAAGAATTGGAGCCGAGGAGAAGGACTCTTTGAGAATTTGAAAGGCTTGGAGAGCCTCAGATGACCATTGCTTAGGATTAGCCCCTTTCCGAGTCAGGGCCACAATAGGGGATGCAATGGAAGAAAAGTCTTGAATGAAGCGTCTATAGTAATTGGCAAAACCTAAAAAACGCTGGATAGCACGAAGAGTAGTTGGCTGGGGCCAATGTAGTACAGCATTCACCTTGTCTGGATCCATCTTCAGGCCAACTCCGGAAACTATATACCCCAAGAATGGAATCTGGGGCAATTCGAATGAACATTTTTCTAATTTACAGAACAATGAGTTTTTCCGTAGCCTGGAGAGGACTTCTGCCACATGTTGGTGACGAGAAGGCAGGTCCTGTGAAAAAATCAATATGTCGTCCAGGTAGACGACGACACATACGTATAATAAGTCCCGAAAGATCTCATTGATGAAGCCTTGGAAAACAGCGGGGGCATTACACAGCCCGAAAGGCATTACCAGATATTCGTAATGCCCGTCTCTGGTGTTGAACGCTGTCTTCCATTCGTCACCGGAACGAATTCTAATTAAATTGTAGGCACCACGAAGATCCAACTTAGTAAAGATACGGGCTCCCTTGATGCGATCGAATAACTCAGTGATCAGCGGAATGGGATACCGATTCTTGATAGTAATGGCATTGAGTCCACGAAAATCTATGCAAGGGCGTAATGATCCATCCTTCTTTTTGACGAAGAAGAACCCAGCTCCAGCGGGAGAGGTGGAAGGTCGAATAAACCCACGCTGGAGGTTCTCCTGTATGACGTGGCTTGAGTTTCAGGTAACGAGAGTGGATAGACCCGGCCCCTGGGAGGAGTCTTGCCAGGTAGAAGGTTGATCGGACAATCCCAAGAACGATGAGGAGGAAGACGTTCAGACTGAGCTTTATCAAACACATCAGTAAATGAAGCATACTGAGGAGGGAGTCCCGGTGAGGAAGATGAGATGGAAGATTGCTGTACTTTGAGAGGAATAACTTGGGAAAGGCACCGATGGTAACATTCAGACCCCCAAGACGTAACTTGAGGAGTGCGCCAGTCAATCTGGGGAGAGTGACACTGAAGCCATGGAAGGCCTAAGACAATCGGACTTGTCGTAACTGGAAGGATTAAAAACGATATTTCTTCATGGTGCAGGGCACCAATCTGAAGTGTTACTGGAGACGTACTCTGGGTGATGAGACCGTTGATGAGACGTGATCCATCTATAGCCGTCACAGTAATGGGTGTTCTTAACGTAATTACTGGTAGAGACCATTGATGCACTAATGATTTGGAAATAAAATTTCCTGCTGCTCCGGAATCAATCAATGCCTGTGACTCAAAGGTTTTGGTAGCAAAGGAAATCGTAACATCAAAAGCGCAGACTTTAGATTTCATAGAAGATGGAGAGGACTCCAGGGACCCTAACTTCACCTCTCCAGAACTAGTTAGGGCCTGGCATTTCCCGATCTCTTAGGGCAAGAGCTGAGCATATGAGTGGAATCAGCACAATAGATACAGAGTCTATTCTTGACTCTTCGTTTCCTCTCCTCTGAAGATAATTTGGAACGTCCTATCTCCATGGGAATCACAGAGGGTGAAACTGGACGAAATTGAGGGTTTGAACGAAGAGGTGCTTTAGCAGAAGTTGTTTTTTCAGCCTCTCTTTCACGAAATCTCATATCAACACGATGGCAAAGAGAGATCAGATCTTCAAGTGACGAAGGAAGCTCCTGGGTAGTCAGTGCATCTTTAATTTTATCAGAGAGCCCCTGCCAGAAGGCGGCAACTAGGGCTTCAGTGTTCCACTGAAGTTCAGAGGCTAAGATCCTAAATTGAATGACGTACTGGCCTACTGTATGAGATCCTTGTCGCAAACGGAGGATGCTGGAAGCAGCGGAGGTCACACGACCTGGTTCATCGAACACACTTCGGAATGTAGAAATGAATTTGGCACTATCTTGCAATATTGGGTCGTTTCTTTCCCACAGAGGGGAGGCCCAAGCCAGGGCTTGTCCAGAAAACAAAGAGATAAGATAGGCCACTCTGGAACGATGGGTAGAAAAATTTTGAGGTTGGAGCTCAAAATGGACTGAACATTGGTTAAGGAAACCCCTACAAGTTTTGGGGTCCCCATCGTACTTTGACGGAGTAGGCAGGTGAAGCGTGGAAGCTGTAGACACCTGGGATGGCACTGGGGAAACGGAGGAAAGCACAGGAGCCTCAGTAGTGGCTGTCACAGTCTGTCCAGATGTTCCTTGGGAGGTTAATGATTGATAACACTGAAGTAACAGCTGTTGGCGGGCATCCTGTTGCTCCACACGGCTGACCAGATGCTGCAGCATCTCTTTGGCGGTAGGTTCCGTATCTGGGTCTGTCATGGCCTGATCTTACTGTCACGGGCACTAGGAGTCTTTACCCAGGGATCACCAGGTGGTAGGCTTACCAGAGCAATGTAGGTGGTAATAGGGTACTCTGGTAGCAGGGTGATCACGGAACAGTAAATAGCAGATGATGAGATGCTCAGGAAAGTCTATGACTAGCAACACTGGTAATATGGAGGTAATAGTACACGAGGATCTGTATGGACAAGGACACGTGAAGGTAGTCAGTGGTCTGCGATAGAAAGTTGTACCACTGCTATAGAGAGGAGGAATGTCCAACAGAAACGAGGAGGTGATGAGAGTCAGCGGTCTGCGGATAGCAAGTTGTACCGCTGTCTGAGTGAAGGAATGGAATCCAAGTGGAGGTATCCGGGGAGTCAGTGGTCTGCGATAGCAAGTTGTACCACTGCTATGTGAGAGGACACCGGAACAGGTGAAACTGGAAACAGGGATCAGTGGTCTGCTACTAGCAAGTTGTACCACTGAATATATATGTGAGGAGGTGCACGGGGAGAGACTGCAACACAGGGTAAACACGGCACCTTAACACGATCCACAGTAATATGCACAATATAGATATATGAATGACTGAACAGCACTGCAAATATGGAAAGTCTCTTGAAGTAATCCGGAACAAGATAGTACAGTCAATGATGGCAACAGACTCAGCGGATAGCAGACTCCAGAGGAGAACCAACACAGTCCAGCAAGATATGCAATACACAGCACAGTCAATGAGAAGTATGCATACCGTGGTTCAGAAGCAGGCAGTCAGACAGGAGTGCAGCGATACCTGAGCGGCAGGAGGCCGGCAGGATGAGAAGTCCCTGGATGGATGAAGCAGAGGTCTAGTAGGTGCAGCGCACAGGTAAGTAAACCAACAGGGACACGAATCCACAGGAATCGGTAGAACACGGAACTGGACTCTTGGCGGACCCAGGAGAATGGTGATGATCTAGCAGCAGGATAGCAGATGAGACATGAATCCAATGCTGACAGGCGGGTAGAGACCAGCGGGACACAGGAAGGTGTGGAGAGCGGATCAGCAACAGATGGACGATTAGCACTGGCAGCAGGAGCAGGACTCTGCGGACACACGGAGGTAACCAGTAGCAACCAGCAGGTGCAAATAGCGATGGAACACGGGTGAGCAGAGTAGACCAGGAGCTGTTGATCACGGGAGTAGCAAATGGCAATAATAGCAGCAGTCTCGAGGAAACACGGGAGAGATGAGTTGAAGACTGCAGCGCACAGAGGTAGCGGATAGGAATCAGCTCACAGTCACGATGTTGAAACACAGACGAGTTGCAAGCTGGAGTCTGTAGTGCACGGAGGCAGCGGGTAGGAATCAGCTAACAGTCACGATGTTGAAACACAGACGAGTTGCAAGCTGGAGTCTGTAGTGCACGGAGGCAGCGGGTAGGAATCAGCTAACAGTCACGATGTTGAAACACAGACGAGTTGCAAGCTGGAGTCTGTAGTGCACGGAGGCAACGGGTAGGAATCAGCTAACAGTCTTGATGATGAACAGGTGAGTAGATGTGGAGAATGGCTGAAGTGCACGGAGGCAGCGGATAGGAATCAGCTCACAGTCTTGATGATGAACAGGTGAGTAGATGTGGAGAGTGGCTGAAGTGCACGGAGGCAGCGGATAGGAATCAGCTCACAGTCACAATGATATGAGATAGAGTTGAAGTGGTATAGAAGACTGTAGTGCACGGAGGCAGCGGATAGGAATCAGCTCACAGTCTTGATGATGAACTTGATGGTAGAAGTGGTATGGGAACCACAGTAGTAGAAGTGGTTTGGAAACCACAGGAATCAGCAGCGCTGAATACACGAGGAAACACAGGAACACCTTCAGAGACTCATGGGGAATGAGACTCCAAGATCAGGCAACGTGGTGTTGACCACAGGTGCTTAATATAGGGAGTGTTGCCTGATCTGCCAATTAAGTTAAAGGGACATACACTGAAGGGTAGAAAAGGGCTGCGCATGCGCAGACCCTCAGGATGGAGGACGGCCACGGTTCCTAAATGTCCGGGAAGAGGCACTCACGGTCCGGTGAGTGACACAAACATTCTGTTCTAAGGGTGAACAGGATATAAAGAGACCTTTGTGTGAAGTGGTGTACTGCTCTAACAAAGAGCAGGGGAAAAAGAGATGCCACAGAGTATACACGGCAGCGAAAATAACAGGTTTTCGCGGCATTCCCAATAGTAATCACAAAGCTTACTGATAGTTAGTATCTGTAAGCGGTGCGATTGGACGGCATGGTTGATTTTGTGCAGCCGTGATTGTGACTTGGGAGATTTGGGAGGAAATACGCTGCAACCACTGATTTTCTTGATTCATATCGGTTGCTAAGAGTTGTAAAGTACTCAAACTAGGAAAAGTATTGATATTTTTGAGGGGACGTACCTGTTGAAATCGTCCAGGGCCAAGGAGAGATGCCCAATCGTGTGCTACCTAATGAATGGCTGGTTGATTCGGCAAAGTATGTTATGCATAATAAATATGGTGCGTATGCAACGGCATACTGTGACAAATGGGTCAAGATGACCCGGGAGTATGTGAAACCTTTCCCAAACATAGGTAGTTTTAATTCAGAGGTACTGAATAATGTTAAAGAAAAGTTGTGGTTGATTAAATTAACAAAAGTGAGATTTAAACATAATGATTGTTTAAAGTTGTGGCAAATGGAAGGTAACACGTGGCAAAGTAGCGAGTGCACGGCGAAAGTAGGCGTGGCGCAAAACACGCACACAAAGAAAGTGAGCATTGCAAAGCATGGGGAACAGATCGCATGCACGCCCTCGCCGCCAAATGCGGTTGGGGTGGAAGGTACAGCCAATACCAAAAATGTTAAAAATGTAATGAGCAATTTGTATGATGTCTTAAGTTATGATGAGAGTAATGTTGTAGAAGAAGAAAATGTACCCACCATCATTTCAGCCATTGCCCATGCCATTAACATTCAAGAAGCTGTACACGGACAAGGAAAGGGAACGGTTCCACCAGCAGGGGCAGCGGCTGAAATCGGTGAGAATAATATAGAAATTAATAGAAAGGGGGACATTCATTGTACTGCAACAGCAATTCCAGCAACTAGTTCAGAATATAGTGCTTTGGTAGGTCTGCATCCTGTCCGCACAACAGCAGTTCCTAATGGGAAAGCAGACAGAGATGGTGTAGTTCCCATAAAACATGTAGTAACGCATTTTCCATGGACTAGGACGGAACTGTTTACAATTTTGTCTGATTTCCCTGATCCTAGAAAAGATTTGGCAAAGTGTCAGAAATTTATTAGACATTTAGGTAACGCACATGAGCCTACTAATAAAGATTGGCGAGTGGTGTTTAGAGCATGTCTTCCTCTCGATACTGATATACAAAAGTTCATTAAGGATTGTATGTTGGAGGAGGATAAATTAAGGATGATAAACAGGACAATATTAGATGTATAATCACACAGTTGGCTAAATATTTTCCAGTGATAGTGGAATGGGGAAAAATTTTCACTATGAAACAAAAAGGTGGTGAGATTACAACTGACTGTTTTGCTAGGGCTCTAGCAGCCGTGACTAAGTACACAGGGATAACAGATATAAGGGAGAATCCACATCATAGGGAGGTAGCTGTTGCAGTACTAATGGATGGTCTCCGGGAGGATCTAAGGACCTGGATACAAACCTCTTTTCCTAATTGGAGAGGTCACTCTGTAAATGAAATTAGAGAGCATGCTGCAGAACATGATAAAAATATATGTAAAAAGGAAAAAGCGCAGAGTGATAGGCTAATGATGGTGGGTATCCAGGCTTTAGAAAGATTACATTCACAACCTCAGATTTATAAAAACCACTATAAGAAACAAAAGAAACAGAAATCTTTAAAGTGTTTTAACTGCCTTAAAAAGAGACACTTGAGGAAAGATTGCAAAGAAAATCTTAGAGCGAAAGCTAGGAAATTAGGACCAGGCAAGGCAAATAATAATCAACGGTAAGTATTAGTGTGAACGGTTAGAAAGAAACTGATTTAAAAGTATACTTTGTTGATTTTGCTTGTTTGTTTTATGTTGTCATATGTTTGCTTTCCTGATCGCTGGCCGATGGTAAGGAATGAAAATGTTTGTTTTGTTTGTTGTTTAAAGATAACTATCTTGTCTTTTCTTCTCACAGATAAGGGTAGACAAAAGAAATAGAGACTTAGGGGTATATTTACTAAACGGCGGGTTTGAAAAAGTGGAGATGTTTCCTATAGCAACCAATCAGGTTCTAGCTTTCATTTATTTAGTGCATTCTAGAAAATGAAAGCTAGAATCTGATTGGTTGCTATAGGCAACATCTCCACTTCTTCAAAACCGCCGTTTAGTAAATCTAGCCCTTAGTGATTAAGGGGATGGGATAGAGAAGTAAAAAATTTACTCTTGAAAGACAAATTAACAATGGATCATTGGAACACTCTTAGTTTTAGGCTGCAGTGGCTCATGATAATTTGTTTGGCTGAGAGTCATTATTCAAAAATGAAGTATGTACATTCTTTGCTCTAAAATATTGTTTTATGTATTTCAGATAAGTATGAATCACTAAGAGTTAATTTTTCATTTCTCTATTATAAGTCAGGAAGTCCATCGCAAAGGTAGATAGTTATGGTGATACCGAGTTCTTAATGAACAAATGATGGACGACACTGGATTGCACGGTTGATGTAAGACCCCCTAGTCAAGTATGGGGAGGGGTTATAGTTTAGCGAATTGCTAAGGAGATTAGTGGAATGAATACCGCCATTTTCCCATAGTGTCCAATCCAGCTGTCATGTTTGCTGTAAAATTTCCCTTTCTGCATTTCTGTTTGTTTTCAAACCCTTTGATTCAAATCTTTCTATTCTTATTATTCGTTGCTCTCCTATTTTCTCATTCTTTACATCTATGCTAGTATCTCTCTCTCTCTCTTCTCTTGTATAGAGATACATAAAAGACGTAGACACGGTCTCATTAATGGGGCTAAGACATTTTTGACATAAGACGGACTCAGGGATATACACTAGATTGACATAAGTCACAGAAACAGTTAGGGGTTTGTTTTATGTGTATAGAAGCTGCTAATTTTAAGCAGAAAGGTTCTGTTGTGGAAATACGATTCATGTTTTATAGATTGCCTATCTGTTTTTGGTTTTTTTTGTTTCGGGCCTCCTGTACAAAGTGTGCCTTTATATTTATGCACAAAGGGTGGATGGATCTTTAGAGGTTAGACATACAGATATGCATCTCTGTGTAGAACATTGGAGTAGGATTTTTGCCACAAGATACGACAATGTGAAACCCTAGAAAATGTAAAATTATCATGTTTTATATTTTTTCACTGTTAGACAGACACGTAATGGATACTGTTATATTAGAAGAAAGTGTTATAGAGATAGACCCCTTTGCCCTTCTCACTTAGCCAAGTAGCTGAACATGGGGTACTGAAAATACATTGGTCTTCAGCATTTTTTAGTCTAGGGGGCGACGTTGAGGTGACTAAAAAAAACCTTTTTATAGCAATACCAGCACATGAGTAGGACACTACATAGAGGACTTGATACAGTGACACAGTTACCAACTGAAGTAGCTTCTAGCAAAAATCTACACTTATACACACAACTAAACATGACTGTCACACCAGGGCGAGCATAGCTGTCAAATAGACAGCAGGGTTTTACGTGACAGCTGACAAATCTATGTTTTGTTCTGTTTTTTGTTGTATTGTTTTAAAATGTGAACACACACACACATATGCATGCATACACATATTAGTTAATATATGAAGATTTTGTGTTACCTGAAGAATAAACTGTCTGGAAGGTGAAGAGATGTGGTTAGGAGTCTGGTGGACCCTGGAGAGATGGACAAGGTAGACCAGTAGCTCCCAGAGTGTATCTTCCAGACCTAGTGGAGGCAGCACATGATCTGGCTCAGATGGGTACAGAAGGTATATGCAAGCTGGTAAAAGTATATTGGGGTGCACCAGACACTTCTTCTCAAGCTAGTAGGAAGGCAACGTCCTGTCTTGATTGAGAGAATGTCAAGAAGATACCAATAGAGCCATCCCATATCCCTCCTGTAGATGGGTTTTTCTCCAGGTAAAACAAATCCACGTCATCCAATTACCACCTTGCAGGATCCTCAAGTATACACTGGTTTACCAATTAAATATATCTGGGTAAAGGTTTATTGAAATGTGTCTAATGTATTACTGTGTCATACTCAAAGCTTTTGTTATTCAATGTGATAGCCATAGAGTTATAATAGGAGGATAGGGGTAGTCATGTTATTGATAATAAATGTATAATGTATGAGTAGTGGTAACAAATTACATACTTTTGATTAGCCACAAACCAGTGTGAACATAAAGTAACGGTACTAGTTAGAATAAATTGAATAGAATGAGGGTTGGAACTCGATTGAAGTGGCTGGTAGCTTTGGCCACTAGTCCTCCCCCACTATCAAGACCACTCCTAAGCTGCCTCCTAACCTGTTGACTTTTGAAATGTTCTTGACTTCTCTTGTGATGAGTTTGTAACTGAGAGACTGGTCTAGACCTTGAGAGGAAAGGTAAATAGTGAGACAGCAACCGAGAACATTCAAAACACTGTCTTCTGAAAAATTACACTAAATGTCAGGACGTTGGACCGGGAGAGTAAGTTGTGGAACAGTAATTTCCTAGGCTCAGGTTATTCGACTGACAGGTACCAAAGCGAATGCAGTCAGTAGCACCTGAGCCAAAGACTAAGACAGTTGTGCAGCATGAAGTTGTAGTTTTTCCTGTTCTGTGTTTCTCTCATCTCATTCTCTTTTCAGTACAGTTAATTCTTTTAATTGTGGACAGGTGACAGAGGCTGGTTCAGGTAGTGATACTGAGAATGAAGGAGAAGTTGGTAGCACAATCGGTCCAGCCAATTACTCTATTCAATTCAGGGGTAAAGGAAAATTTGGAAACCTTGGAGCTTGGAGAAAGTGCGAGGGGCTATTGTCTGAGTAGCATTACGTCCGTAAGTATGTTGACCCCATAGTTGAAGAGAGGTACATCCAGCGATGCCAGTCCAGTAATATTCGAACCTGAGCAGGCATCCTTGAAAATTATCATTCTTGGGTGAGTAAGGTTTTAGACCAAACTAAGTTCTGGATGTGCTCTCACGTGCCTCAGAGATTAAATCGAGTAGGACTAGTTCTGTTTCCACTAAATATTCCTGATATGGGCTGGAGGGACCTCCCACCCATTCCTCATATGGGTGGGAGGTCACTAAGGGAAAAGTACGACACCTAGGTCCCTTAGTCTGGAGTCTCCCAATATTTGGCAAGCCGACCACTGTTTCATGTACCAAGAAACTTGAGTATTGGGAGACTGGGAAGAACGAACGGACAATAGCCTGCCCCACAAGTGTTGATGAAAAGAACTGATTACATTATTAGAGTGTATATACTAATGCAAGCTGAAGGAGATTGTATATGACATTATTGATAGACATAGGATGATGGTATTGATGAACATGTACTATCTAAATGTTGTCTGAGCTAAAAGACATGCTTTGGACAAATGAACCTGTTAGACAAGAATAACTGTAGTAGAGTATTCTGTATTGTTGATACATGTTCTATTGTACCCTGTACCATTCCAAATAATGCATTACATGTTTTATTGCACCCTTGAAGGGTATACAAAAGGTTATCTCCAAGCTCCAGATGTATACGGTCTATAGTAAAAGAAAAAAAAAAATGTTTAGAGGATTAAGACTCTCTATTTGTGATAACTTATTTAGATCTACAGACAACGTGGTCATACACCAACGGGGACTTACATTACAGAGCAATGAAACGTGGTACTGAGATCCTGCATCCTGCATCTTTAGGGTGATAGTTTATTATACTATCAAAGGGAACGAACTGTCGAAGTCGTATAATTGGATGAACAAAAGTATATTGGTTAATATTGTTTTGCCGTGCGATTGCGATCAGTATGCCACGTAACACGTGGCATGGCACGATCACACGGTAAAATATGCACGCACGCACTCGCACTATACCATTTAGTTATTTATATATTTCATATTTATATTGGTTCCATTCCACAGTGATTTATGAGCAGATAGTATTTAGTTATTATTAGTTTATATATTATGATTATATGTACACTTTAGTGTTATTTGAGGTACAGCTTGCAGGAATTGTGTCATGTTTAGTATCATTTTTATCCCCTGTTCATCAGCAGTTGTCCGGTTCATTCGCCGAAGAGATCTCACATTGCATACTCTAGTTATTGATGTTAGGGAATAAATGATCAGAGTGATACCAACTGTAAAATGCTAATAGACTAGTTGAAATATTTTGTGGACTGTAATTTCCTACGCTAAAGTTGTTTGACAGACAGGTACCAAGTTTTGACGACCAGCATCACATCCCTAGCAGTAGTAGAGTGATACTTGTACCCATTCCATCCACTGCAAAGGAGGCAACACCCAGAGAAGGTTCCAATTACACTCGTGAATCTGTTCCGGGAGAACCAAGATCGTAGTTAACACCTGAGCGAAGGACTTTGCAAAGACTGTTATCCAGCATGGAGCAGCAGTTTTTTCTGTTTTTCCCTGTCCTGTGTTTCTCTCATCTCATTCTCTTTTCAGACAGTCAATTTTTTCAATTGTGAACAGGTGACAGAGGCTGGTTCAGGTAGTGATATTGAGGAGTTGGGGATGAAGAAGAAGTTGTTAGCGTAATCGGTCCAGCCATTTAAGCTATTCAATTCAGGGGTAAAGGAAAAATTTGCTATCCTTGGACCTCGGAGACAGTGTGAGAGGCTATTGTCTGAGGAGCATTGTATCAGTAAGTACTTTGACCCCATAGTTGAAGAGAGGTACATTCAGCGATGCCAGTCCAGTGATAATTCGGACTCGAGTGGTCATCCTTGAGAATGATTATCATTCTTGGGTGGGTAAGGTTTTAAACCAAACTGAGTGATGGGTGTGCTCTCAAGTGCCTCAGAGATTATATCAAGTTGGACTAGTTCTCTTTCCACTAAATATTTCTGAGGCACCCGAATTATGGGGTGGGAGGCCTCTAGGGGAAAGGTAATACAGCTAGGTCCCTTAGTTTGAAGTCTCCCAATATTCGGCTGGCCGATCACTGTTTCACGTACTAAAAAAATTGAGTATTGAGAGACTGGGAAGAACAAACAGACAATAGCCCGCCCCACAAGTGTTGATGAAAAACCTGTTGATATTATTAGAGTGTATTTCCTAACACAGGTGGAAGGATAAAGGACATTGTTGATAGACATAGGATGATGTTATTGGTGAACATGTGTTATTTAAATGTCATCTAGGCTAAAAGACATGCTTCGGACAGATGAACATGTTAGGCATGAAGAACTGTAGTAGAATATTCTATAATGATCTTACACATTCTATTGTATCTTGTATCCTTCCAGATAATGTATTACATGTGTGAGTGAAGGGCATACAATAGGTTATCTCCGAGCTCCAAAGGTATATGTTCCATAGGATAAGAAAATTATTTCTATGATTGCGACTCTCTTTTATGGTAACCTGACTGATATCCACAGACAGTGTGGTCATACGTAACATACATTACAGAACAATGAAATGTACTACTGAGATCCTGCAAATAAAAATTTTAGGGTGAGATTGTTAGGTGTATTCTCAAAGGGTGGGGCTGTCGAAGTCAAATAGTTGGATAAAGTAAACCAAATTGATTAATATTGTTTTACCGTGCAATTGCGATTAATATGCCACATGTTATGATGCAATCGCATGGGTTCATAACACACACATTTACATTCACACTTCCACTTGTAAATAATACACATTTATTAAGGTTCCAATCCACATTAATTTATTAGTAAAATGTATTAGATTGTTTATTTATGCACCTCCTCCCTTGGTGCTCTCATCTCCTCCTTCGGTCTTCAGTATCACCTTTATGCTGATGACATTCAGCTCTACATCTCTTCTCCTGATCTTTCTTCCACCCTCCTCTCTTGTGTATCTGACTGTCTCTCCGCCATCTCTTCCTGGATGTCTGCTCGCTTTCTCAAAATTAATATCTCTAAAACGGAACTTATTGTCTTTCCTCCACCCAGACTCCCACCCACCATGACCTCTCTATTGTCGTCAATAATACCACCATCTCCTCTGTCACCCAACTCCGCTGCCTGGGTGTCACCCTCGACTCCTCTCTCTCTCTTTTGCTCCCCACATCCATTCCCTTGCCCAAACCTGTCGCTTCCAACTACGCAACATCGCCCGCATCCGTCCCTTTCTCTCACAGGACGCCGCCAAAACTATCATCCACGCACTCATCATCTCCCGCTTCGATTATTGTAACCTCCTCCTCACGGGCCTCCCCCACTCCCGTCTCTCCCCCCTCCGCTCTATACTCAATGCGGCCGCTAGACTCATCTTCCTCTCACGCCGCTCCTCCTCGGCCTCCCCACTCTGTCTCTCCTTACACTGGCTTCCCTTCCCCTATAGAATCCTCTTCAAGCTCCTCACCACCACTTACAAGGCTCTCTCCCACTCTACCGCCCCCTACATCTCTACATCTCTAACCTCCTCTCCATTCACACTCCTGCCCGCTCCCTGCGCTCAGCTAATGATCGCCGCCTCTCCTCCACTCTCATCATCTCTTCCCACTCCAGAATCCAGGACTTTTCCCGGGCAGCCCCCCTTCACTGGAATGACCTCCCTCGTTCCATCCGTCTCTCTCCTACTCTGTGCTCCTTTAAACGTGCACTGAAAACTCAGCTCTTCCGTAAAGCCTACCAACCATCCACTTAACCTCCTCTCCTCCTCCACTCGCTCTCCCGTCTCTCTTTTTGCTCCCCTTGTGCCTGTTCTGTCCAACCTCCCTTAGGATGTAAGCTCACATGAGCAGGGCCATCTTCCTTCTTGTCTCCTCACCTGTTCTTCTACTCCGTGCTTATTGTATTACCCTGTGTGGAGCTTTTGAAGTATTGGTATTTTTGTTTATTGTTCTGTACTGTTTCACCCTGTATAGTCCACTGTTTGTACTGTGTACGGCGCTACGGATACCTTGTGGCGCCTAACAAATAAAAGATAATAATAAAAGATAATAATAGATAATACTATAGTAAAGGTATTTATGGTTCAGGTGTTTCATAAGGTAAAGCTTATTTCACCAGCATTAACCCGGTTTGGACAGAGTAGCGATCGCATTTAGCGATCGCAAGATGCATGCAATATGTGATTAATACTCAAAAGTACTTTGTGTGTGGGTCAGTTTGAACTGGTTATTCAGAGTGAATACACATGGACAATATTTGGGGAAGTTGCCCCTCACCCTTTGAAAGGATCAAATGAACTGACCTATGACAAGCAGGCAACTGGAATATCATTAACCCTGGATCAATGAAGATCTCACTAAGTGTTATCTGTATTATCTGTATACATAGTGACATCATCAGTGTTTATTTCTATACTGAAGCTACATATAAACATGCTGCCCAATTTTCTCTCTCTCTCACTCTCTCTCTCTGATCCTGACTACATGCAACCATGACTGTGTGAAGCACTTTAAGGAAAATGAAATTTATTCAGTGTTTTTATACTTTCCTGCTTTATTGTAACATCTTTAATGAATAAAAATGGCTTGCTGTAAATCCTGCTATATTTTGCAGTTAAATATCTTTGTGCTTTTCAACCACAATCTCACGACTATGCGTTGCGTACCTGCTATCGTTGGCATTACTCGGAAGAAGGTGCGGAATCTAACGTGCCCCTGGTATTCACCAGAGACCCCCGCAAGGAGGTATGGACTCCGCCGCAGGAGACACGTAGATCGCGGTCCTTCCACAAGTCGGATAGCGAGGCACGTGAGAAGCGTTGTCAGACAAGCCGGGTTGGTAACTGTGCTGGCAAATGGAGGTACACAAGGAATATCCGGAGGGATGGTAAGACAAGCCGGGTCAGTAACGTTCAGGAAGCGCAGTAGAAGAGTTCTCCTCGCGCGTCTGTTTGCTAAGCAACCAGACGCGCGAGGATTCAGCACAGGCAGCCGTCCCAGAGAGATCGGGGGATGGCACCTGACACACAACAATCGCATTGGACAATGTCTTATTTGTAAGCGATAAAATGACTTTAACAAGTTAGTACTACTGTAAGGGGCCTGTATGTAATCTTGGGGGCCCAGAGTGACCTGCTTGACTTTTTTAAAATTATTTGTCTTTTACTTTGGTAATGTGGCAGCCCTCTGTTAGTTAAATAGGCAAGGAGCACACCACATTTTGACCTCATTGCAGCGCGACACATTCCCAGTCTATCAGTGACTGGGAGTGACCACATCACATCAAGAACATCACATCAAAAACAGCAAGCAAGTTAATTGTAGAGGGGGGGGGATTGAAGAGGCCAGGGGTTCTGAGGGGGGAGGGGGGTTGCATATTCCTGAGTGTAGGGGTTATTGTTTGTTGATCACACACGATTATCATACAATAGCTTTTAAGGGGCCACATCCCTTTTTCAAACAAGGATACCCCACCCTCATCTCCTAGTTCCTCAAATATTTATTTAGTGTAGTGGAACACCACCTCATCCCCTGGCCCACATTGTCAGGAAATCTCGGAGGGGGGCTCTTAAATATAGTTTTTGAAACCTGTGTGTGGTAATGACGCCTGGGACTCATCTTTAGTACTTCTAAGGTATATGTGCAGGAAAGTTGCACTGAGGAGGGTAAGATCACCCTTTAAAAATAGAAAATAATAATGATAGAAAATGATGATTCATAAAAGAGAATATTCAGGAAAAAATACAGTGCACAAAACTATACTATAGAGCCGACAAACCCAATGAATGTAGGGATTAAATTGCCTGAAATCATTTGCTAGGGGTCCTGACATGCTGTTTGATGACTAGCCAGTGCTATCCACCAGTCAGAGTACTTGGAGCCATCTACTATGATGGCTTACAAAAACAGCCACACTTCATTTCCAGGGGGCCAGCAGACAGAGCAGGACTGCAGAAGGTAAGTTATTATTATTATTATTATTATTAGTAGTAGTAGTAGTAGTAGTAGTAGTAGTATAATTATTTATTATTATATATTGTTTTTATTACTTAATTTGCTGACATTTAAAATAAGATTGTATATTGAGGGAATCATAACGCAAACAAAGTCCATACAATGACATGAAACAGGAGGAAAAAATGTTCCTGCCAAAATGTAAGAGGATTGGGGAAAAATTAATTCCAGGGGGTAAATGTATCAAGCTGAGAGTTTTCTGGCTAGTTTGAAAAGTGGAAATGTTGCCTATAGCAGCCAATCAGATTATTGCTTTCATTTTGTAGAATGTACTAAATAAATAAAAGAATAGAAGATAGAATCTGATTGGTTTTTCAAACCCGCCGGAAAACTCCCAGCTTGATATATTTAACCCCAGATGTTTTTGGGGAAAGTGTGTGTAGTTATCCCAAGACAGAAGCCCTATTAGCCACCAATTGTAAAGCAGCCATTGGCGATTGACATTTTTCTGCAGCTTCCAGTAGTGTGGTACAGTTGGAATGAAAAGAGAATGCGGAGACATGAATATTTAATAAATTATTGTAGGAATCTTCAGACATTCAGTTGCTGACAACCATGATTGTCCTGCACCATTTACATTGAAACTCCTTTCTGTTCTAGTTATGGTAGTTATGGAGAAACCTTTATTTTTTTTATGATGCATGGGCACTATTATGGCTATTATCTTGCCGTATCTTTGAACCAGGTATAACCATTTTGGTCTGAATTTGTCTTCATCAGAGTCAGGGAATGGGGGGGGGGGGTAAAGCCACCAGAAATCTGCCAACTGTATACAAAACCTACCAGAGGTCTGCATTTTTAAACCATCAAAGATTTGGGGGATGCATTGCATAACGTACAGATAACTAAAGTAAGCATTGGTAAGTCACCAGATACCTGGGGTCTGCACTTTAAAGCCACCACTGATTATAGAGGTCTGCAATATAAACCCATCAGAGATTTGAGGAATCTTGTATTATAAAGCCACAAGAGATTTTGGAGGCCTGCATTGCAAAGTCACCAGAGATTTGTGGATCTGCATTGTATAGAGTCCTCCAGAACAGAGTTGGCACTATGTATTAATCCCTACCATGCACTTTTATAATGGTCATAAGAATGTTCTCTGTATTGTATACAAGTCACTAGTATGGTCTTTATGTTGTATTGATTGTAGATATCATATATTTCCTTTTTTCAGTAAAAATATGCCAACATGGCTTGACCATGCTTATTTTATGTTGCAGCACACTGCTACAACAGCTTACGCTACACAGGTTTGCCCAATGTTAAAAATTGCCAGCCCTCTTTTGTTTTTGTAAACCATTTTAAGACATCCAGCATAGCTCAATCTAATGGTATTTTGAGAATTGGACACCGCATACTATCACATAATTATAAAATCCAGTTCTTCGGGACTAGAGCGACCAAACCCAAAACAAGTAAATTATATACACATTGCATTCTTGCAATCATACAGCACCTTTATAATTACTTCCACATTCAGACAATGTGTTGGAAACCCCCATATCCCTGTGCATTTTTAACCACAGGGCATTGTGTACATTGTATACCTGCCAAGTGACTCAAGGTCATGATCCGATCACTTATTTCAATTTCCATTTTCTGGTCTGTTGGCAAGGCTGATATAAAAGTCTAAAAATTAAAAGGAAAATGTAACATTATTGAGCTGTAGTTAACTGTCCAATATTACATAGTTTAATTGGATAAGACAAGCTATTGAAAGGCAGGATAAATTGGCTGCCTAGATATTAAAAGGTTCATAATAAAACAACTTTATTTACCTCAGTATAATATTTGTGTGTGTAGTTAATATAAATATATATATATATATATATATATATATATATATATATATATATATATTTGTCAAAGTCAGCAAATTGAATAAAGTAATTTTAATTAATATCGAGCAAACTTGATTGTCTTTGTCTGAAATTATGCGTAGAGCACCCTACGGCGTGGAAGGGCGTATACAGCCGCAACACGTGGCAATAAACAGTTCCTACACTTTTACACACATTCGCACAAACATAAACATTTGTAAATAGTACACATTAATCGTAGTTGCAACACTTAGTCATTTATGTCGAAATATAGTAGTATTCATGTTTAATATTATAAGTTATATGCATACTAGTGAAATCTATGGTTCAGGTTAAAGGAAATGTATCATGTTTGATATCATATTAATCCCCTTTACATCAGCAGCTGTCGGGTGCATTCGGCGAAGAGATCCCACATTGCATACTCTAGTTAATGATGTTAGGGAATAAACCTTTAATATGATGCTGACTGTAAAATGCTAATGGACTGGTTTCAATTGGAGTTATGGCAGGAAGAACAGATCACATCCCCTGGAGAGATGACCCCCACCTTTGTTTTCCTTAGATTAAACCAGCCTATGATCTACAACCCCCTGGACCTTCCTTAAATCTGGACCAATAGAAGCAAGCCACAAAATCTGCATTGTTTTACTGTATTTCTGTTTGCATATTAGCATGAGCTTTTTCATCCAGTGATCAGACATCTTGTCCACAGACTTCAGGATTGAATGACTGTTCACTGGATCCAGAGCGCCTAAGCGATAAGTAACGGCTGTACTTATAATTATTTCGCTTGAATTATTCTGCTACTTTTTGAGAATGAATATTTGTGCATTGGAAACACAAATCGAGATTCGACAATCGTTATTGGATAGCGACAAAACGTGCATAACAATATATATATATATATATATATATATATATATATATATATATATTAAAATTTGCAAATGTTTCTATATGTGCCAAAAAAGGCTTAAATTTATGTTGCCCATTCAAGGAACTAGTCATAATGGTCAGATCTGTATTAAATGTGTATACATACATGGTAAACTAAATCACAAAGATGATGAACTGAATACATAGAGTATGCTGGCATTGGTGTTACAGATATGTTAGTATGGTCAAAACAAATTTGATTAACCTTATTCTAATTGTGATAAGTTATTTGGTCCCACAAATCAGAGCAATGTCTGGGCAGTATTAAAGCTCACTGTCTGACAATACCAGACAAAGGAAAGAGAGACGCACTGCATATTAAAAAGTCCCTAATTATTTTGCTTCTCACAGAATAGTCATTCCTAGATTACATTTTGAATAAGTTGCAAGCCAAAACAGCAATATATATATATTATGAGGCAAACCTGTTTACTCACAATTAGCATATTAATAATAAATTAACATACACTAAATGGACAAAAATATTTGGCCACACCTGTTAATTATTGAATTGAGGTGTTTCAGTTAGACCTGTTGCCAGAGGTGTATAAAATCAAGCACCTAAGCATGCAGTCTCCATTTGCAAACAATTGTAATACAAAATGGGTCGTTCGGAAAATCTCAGTGACTTCAAGCATGGTACTGTGATTGGGTGCGACCTTTGTAATAAAATGGTTCGTGAAAATTCATCCCAGCTGGATATTCCACGGTCAACTGTAAGTGATATTATTAGAAAGTGGAAGCATTTAGGAACAACAGTAACTCAGAGGAAGTTCACGTAAAGTCACAGAGCAGGGCCAACGACTTCTAAGGCGCATGGTGTGTAAAAGTCGCCAACGCTCTGCTGATTCCATAGCTGAAGAATTCCGAACTTCCACTGGCATTAATGTAAGCACAAAAACTGTGTGGCAGGAGCTTAATGGAATGGGTTTCCATGGCCGAGCAGCTGCATGTAAGCTTCACATCACATTGGCAGTCAAATGGGCAAATCTGGGTTTTGCAGCTTTCCGGGAGACCGCCTGACTGCATTTTGCCAACTGTGAAGTTTGGTGGAGAAGGGATAATGGTATGCGGCTGTTTTTTAGGGTTTGGGAGGTCCCTTACTATTTCAACATGACTGCGCTCCAGTGCACAAAGCAAGGACTACAAACACATGGTTTGAGTTCGATGTGGAAGAACTTGACTGGCCCACACAGACCTCTGACCTCAACCCCATCGAACACCTTTGGGATGAACTGGAACAGAGATTATGAGCCAAACCTTCTTCTCCAACATCAGTGCCTGACCTCTTAAATGCTCTGCAGAATGATTGGGTGCAAATTCCCACAGAAACACTTTAACATCTTGTGGAAAGCCTTCCAAGAAGAATGGTAGCTGTTATAAGGGTGACCAACCTAATATTAAAGTATATGTATTTGTATACAATGTCATTACAGTCCCTGTTGGTGTATTGGTCAAGCATCCAAGAACTTTTGTCCATGTTATGTATATGAGGCATGAAGTATTTTTAATTTACATTGTCAAAACCTTGCTGTGGCATACTGCAGTGGATTCTAGCTAACATTTGTTAGATAGGTGTATCTGCAACTGGTGTTCGCCTTATTACTAGAATATTCTCTGCTCATTGAATCTTATTGGGTCATTCAGGCAAGCACTATTTGGAATCAGATAGTAGAAAACTACTCTGAAAAATGACAGGCAAAGCCAATCATTTATTGTGCATGTCCCATTTTCCAGTATTTTGGTTTTACCTGGGCCTTGCAAAAGTACCAATGTGAATAGCAAATGTGATCCTTTAATATTTTCCAAAGAGTTTTCTCCTGTTTGGTCCAAATAGATAATGCTCACAAAGCACTAAGCTTGTCAAGCTGTAAAACCAATTAGCTATTACATAAAAGTCCACCACCCTGTTGATACCCTATTACATATAAATCCACCGTCCTGTTGATACCCTATTACATATTAATCCACCATCCTGTTACTCTCGTTACACACCTATACTGCGCCTGGGATTATATTGCATGTGCATCCATCTGAGGTTTGGGACCACTCCCCCTTCATCTTTCCACTGGCTGCATACTGATTATTACACTAATAGGGAAGCGCGGACTCCCAACTATAGTTTTTATTAATTATTATTATAAATTTTTATTTATAGGGCGCTACTAAGTGTCCGTAGTGCCGTACAGGGACAAACGAAATTACAATAAGAGGAGAGACAGTACAGTAAACAATAAGCACAATAACTCTGAGAGCTCAAAGCACAGCTAGGGGTGGGGGAGGGGGAGAGGGGAAGGTCCGCATACGACGGAGCCCAAAAAGGAAGGCACGGATGACAGGGAGAGGGAGAAGAGGAAGTGAGAGGGCACAGGGGGGGGGGGGGGGAGAGTCCAAAAGGAGGAGGGGAAAGGTAGCTGGAGAGCAGAGTTAAAAGTGGTGAAGACAGGAGGAGAGGGTGACCCTGCTCAAAGGAGCGTACAATCTAAGTTTGAATCATTTCAGCTAACTATGTATGATTCCTTAAGAAAACAGCTATGGATATGTACTTAAATGTACAATCTGCAGACTTAATTTAAACACCTCTTATTATGGGATTGTCCTGGACTTTACCCCAATCTCTTTATATTATTGCCACCTGCAGTTTTTAATTAGAACATGGTCAAAACCAGCTTGCTATAAAAAACACATGGAATGTTTAGTACTTTATGTTGCTGGGGGGAAAAAAGGGACATTCATTGTTCTCCAAATAACATAAAGCTTCCCTTTGATTTCCCCATAAAGCACTTTAGGGCAAAGTGCAAATAAAACACTTAAGGACATAGGAGATCAAAGGTTAATACACAGCTATCATCTGAAAGTATACATATCCTGACCGAAATAACAATACATTCCTTCCATTATTGCATTGAACATGATGAAATACCACCATGAGACTTATTCACACATGAGACTATTGCAAAACAGTGTGTTTTTAAAGATATCTGCCAAGTACTCCTATGAAGAATACTAATTACTGAACAAATTGGGATGATGGACTATTGCCATTGCTTCAGGGTCAACACAGCCACTATAAGTTCCAACCAAATTCACTTAGATATCTATTACATAATTATTCAATTATTTCAAGAGAGGTAGCTGTACAGAAAACTCTATAGTCCACCCACAGCTTTTCCCCCAAACATCAATTTGTTCAGTGGGAATCTGATAGCTGTGGATAGACCACCCGCTGTACTTTATGTCACATAACAGTACAGCATTTTTAACGTTGTGGACTTTCTTTTGGATATTAGCTCTCGCTTATTAATGGATTTGAGAGGAATGGGGTGTTTTATTGTTTGTGTTTTTCTAAAATGTTCAAATATCTGTTTCTATTTAATTTATTTTCAAATAATTTTTAATGTCTTAAATGCATGTGCATATGTATGTGTGAATTTCTGGT
This sequence comes from Mixophyes fleayi, assembly GCF_038048845.1. Lineage (NCBI taxonomy): Eukaryota > Metazoa > Chordata > Amphibia > Anura > Limnodynastidae > Mixophyes > Mixophyes fleayi. The sequence goes on along the minus strand of NC_134407.1, from coordinate 115,453,489 downwards.
TGAATGTATCCACAGATTTCCAGTTCAAAACAATAATTAACTTAACTTTTTGTATTCTTTTGAGTTTTACACAGTTACAAACCCCTGAAAATGATAAGCAGACTTTAAAGTGTGCATCCATATTTGATAAACCCCTACTGTAGTTGATACCAAACGTGGATAGCAATTTAGGGGACACTCATTATCACATTGCAATAAGTGTCATTTCCTGCTGTTTGAGTATAGACAGAGAAAATAACTTTCAGTGGTAAAACTCTGGAAATGGCATGTGCCAAATTTGACACCAGATCAGTGGTCAACGTAGAGATGTGTTGAAGTTTAATAAATGGATGAAAGTGGTAACCAATATTTTCTGTACACTAATATTGGTTGTGATGTGATAAGAACACAATTGAATAATTATTTTAGCAAATAACATGAAAATAAGTTTAGTCTATTTTTTTAGTTAATATAAAATATTATGTAGTGAAAAAGCTAATTAATGTTTCCAACATATTAATTACATTGAGTTTGGCTATCTCAAGGAACAATGACCAGAAGAATCAACCAATGGCACGTCAAGTTCTTGGGAGGTGGACCTTAATACTGTAACTGTGTATCTTTGTGATGTCACTATTATTTACAACTGTACAGTCTTTAGATTGTTCACCTCTAGCTTTGGAAACCAGAACATTCTGATAGAAGCTTGTGTTGGTGCCAACAGGCGCAAGCGTGTGCATGCCAAACTTTACCTTGTAATACTTTGCAAATAAAACCTATGTGCTTTGGATCCACAGTGATCGCATCGGAGAATCTTTATTGCAGGTGATACAAACAAATGTAACAGCTGTATACGGTGGTATGCCATAGTGCCACTTCTCTTACTGCTTTGATTTTAAAATTATCAAATACCATTCACTTACATTGCCATTGCTATTTCCACACCGCCACTTCTAAATTTCCATACCTCCACTTCTAATTTTCCACTTTAATTGCACCAGATCTAGTGCATTAAGTCACATCTCCAGTTGGTAACATGTTACGAGTGCTGAAATCCTCCAACAGTGGAAGCTCTCTTATCTGCATGGCCAGTAATTACATGGTAGCTGTAGGAGTTCTAGGACAGGTATTCTTATTAAAATGAGGACGGTGGGGACCCTTTAATATTATGATGCCAGAGTAAACCAATTTCCATTAAATAATTACTAAGGTTGCAGTTTTTCTTAAACTTAAAGTGGCTGTGTCACCTACACAGTGGTGGCATACAATTTTGGACTCAACTAATATTCACATGCATAATTATTACAGCTTATTGATTCATTAGGAATCTATACCTTATGAATATGTGAGGCCCTGTGGTTATTAATCAGGCAGTGCATCAGTGATGTCACTAATTCATAGCAAATTGATAGTATGCATACTTGTTAAGCCCACAAAATGGATGCCTTCAATGTGATGATGACTGGGCTCTTTATCTCGTTGAACTGCAAGTACAAATGGAGAATGACCAAGAATGTCCAAATGGAGATTGCTGTTATTTAAAATCAGATTTTAAGTGCTAACATATTATTTCTAAAGTGTGGGTAAAAGTGATGTTTTCCTATTTGGACTATTTGGACTAAGCAGAAGGATCAAATAAGGGCCTGCTAGTGGGGTTGGCAGATAACTGCACAAACTGGCTAATAAGGGTTATCTGCCAACCAAAAGTTAGGCCATTTCATTGAGTTTATTATTAGGCATTGAAATTGTTTTCTGGCCAAATATATTAGAAATGTGAAGAAATACATTTTAATAATCATGTTCAATCCTTCATCCTCAAAACAAATGTGTTTATAAGTGTCAATACATATATGTTTTGTTTTTTTAGGAATGTGTCCAATAGTTTTTGAATCTAGCCAATGTGTCTGCCAACACTAATTTATAGTGCATCCTGGTGCCATCTCTTCTCCATTTAAATGAAGCAAATGCACCTGCCTATCCACATGATGTAAAATATATCGTTGATAGAATTCACATTAGTATACTTCTGGCTCCCAGAGGTAAAATCAGCTGGTAGAATGTGCAAATGGCATACAATTAGAATGAGTGCATAGATAAACTTTAAACCAATAAATCCACCTACATGGGGAAAGAGAAATCGAACACACAGTTTTCTTGCTTAATTAGCAAGAAGAACCATATAATTGGGTGATGTTGTGTCTGGTTCTAACGGACTTTATAGCATGCAGACAACCGCTGCAGCAGATGAAACAATTAAAGTCCTGAATTGGAAATAGAGAACAAGCTGTTGTACTTGTGAAAAATAATAACAAGTTCTCCTGGCTTCCACAGATGTTAGTCGGCCAAGCAAGTTAGTATTGGCATGCACAGAAGCTCCAACGATAGTAATGTGTCAATCTAGGACACAAACTTCCACACACCGGGCATACATGCAGCCGCTGTAGTATATAGATTAAAATCCTATAGTGAGCAGAGAACAGGCGGTTTTGCAAGCAGATAATGCACTCTCGTGATTTCCACAGATATTCATCAGCCAAGCGGCTTAGTATATGGCATGCATAAGAGCTGCAGCAACCGTAGTATAAAAGTCTATGACTCGATATTCCTCGCACTTGACAGTCAGTGGAAGAGGCACAGAGGCAACGGATAAGACCGCTGAATTCACTTACTTGATATCCTGTTGAATACCCCAGGGTACAGGAAATGGGTGTCCACAGATAATGTGTTGAATAAATTCAGTATAAATAACCTGACGTGTTTCTCCGTGTAAACCACGGTTTCATCAGAGGAGTAATACTGTTGCATTATTCACATGCTATTTAAAGCCGGTATTTGAGTCACATGACGATATCCGACCAATTACAGCTTGATTCCAATCGTTCCTTGTTCAAAATAGTGTATGAATAAAGCTATATAGTGTATGAATAAAGCTATATAGTGTCTGCTCTGAAGTAACGATTGGAATCAAGCTGTACTGTCATGAGCCGTGGTGGTACGCCGCATCCTAGCGTGAACTAGCAGCCGGCCGCGTGCTTTAGTTTCTTTGCTCTGTTTTTATCCTTGTGGCATAGATGTAGGAGGGTGTAGGGACATCCTCCAACTCCAGGGGGAGCTCTCATAGTATATTTAAACTGGTTCATTTATATTTTTATACATGCTTCCTGGTTTATGTTATTACCTATGCTAGTTCTAGCTAGTAATTAAATAGCTGCCTCCTGAGGCTGATTGTTAGCCCTGTCCTCCTCTGTCTTGATTGGCTCTTAGTACTATTTAAGGCAGTGAGGTCTGAGCCTCACTGCCGGTTATAGCGTCTCTGTTTCAGTCTTGCTGACCTGCTCCTGCTTCCTAGTCCCTGTCCTGTGGATACTCTGTGTATGACCCCCTGCTTGGATTATTGGACTCTGCCTGTTTTGCTCGTGACCCTGACCTTTCTTGCCTGTACCTTGGACCTTGCTACCGTGCCTGTCACCTCGACCTCTGGCGTGTTTATCGATTACCCTGTTTGCCTGTGACCTTTGACCTTGGCTATCGTTTTGACTACCCGCTGCATTCTACCAGTCTCCTGGCCTGCCGCTGTGGTCCTGCATTATCAACCCACACAACACATGGAGCTAAGTCCTGGGGGCATCTGAGTTCCGGTGAGTGCGTCAAGCTCTAAGGGAAAGGCGGCTGCTATAGGCGAAGATCACCATCATCTAGTTCTGTGGTTTGGTGGTCAGGGCCAGCAGCCGAACATCTGTATTTGCACTTTTATGGTAAATCCCAGAACATAAGTCCCAGAACAAAATTAAAGTATTGGGAACAAGAGTAGAGTGCAATTTCTTTTCTTGTGCCAGCACCTCAGACACTCCCTTTCTCTCTCCACTCTGCACTCTTTCGCCTGGGTAATTGTTGCTGCCTTCCCCAAAGTGGGGTGTGTAGAACAGTTGCTAGCGGAGTGGTGTGATTGTCGAAATCAAGAAGGCCCTTTTACATTGCTGGTGTTCACCAGGGAACCTTGCAAGGAGGTATGGGTTGCTGTGTGGGATGCTGCATGCAACCCACAGGTTGCGGCCCCTGTGGTTGATCTTAGACAGTTCATATGTGGGATCTAGTGTGCAACGCAGAACAATGGTGGACTAAAATCAATAGATATGTGGGTACTAGAATAAGCCAGGAAGCAGGAGTTTGCTTGTTATGTTATTTTAAAGCATGTTTTTAATTCTAAAACTTCTAGTGGATTAGGAGTTCATGTCATTTCAAGTTTGAGTGCTTGCAGTTACAACGTGCAAAATTCTTGATTATTTAGTTTCATTCAGGTTATAAAGAATTAACTGGTATGCTTACATAGGAATAAATGACCTTGCACTGGATTCCATGTTTCAGCAATATGAGATAGTACATGACAAAAGGGTTTCTGTAACACAGTGAATTGTGTATCTGTGAGATTGGTGTCAAGTAACATGTACTATACAGTATCTGTAACATGGACAAATGTGTCTAGAAAATGCAAAGTGACATGTTTATAGCATATCATTTATCTTCAATAAGGAGCTTAGAACTTGAGCATGAAGTGTCCACCTGTAAATCAAGTTTCAATGATGCACTGTAGAGTTAAAAATTATGTACTATTGACCATATAGTGTATACTGCATTGTGCATATGTAAACAATAGTCTACAATATCAACATACTTTGTTTATGATTTTGTGAAAGGGCAATACATTACATTTTCAATACAAATTTCTTGTATTGTAGAAATCTCTAGATTCTTTTGCAGCCACTTTGAGATTTGAACATTATTTTAATTAAACACAATTACTTGTGCTTAAAATCTAAAATAAAAGGGTAATTGCTATTTTTATTTATGAGTGCAAAACATTGCCTGTGCTGATATTCTCCCTCTGCACATTCACCTTCTAACAATTAGAATAAAGAAGGCTATTTAAATACCTGAAATAAGACAGGAACACAGATTTCAATTTTGGCACACTCCGTTTTAAATGTATAAATAATGGTGTCAAAGAAAGCAATATTACACAAACAAACATAGGGATGGCGGAATTCCAAGTGCTAGCATAATGGTATCAAAGAGACTACACGCCTTCTGCTTTTAAAGGGCACTGTTTGCTGAATCGATACCCAGAGCATTTGCAGATATGAAAAGAGACATAGATCAAAGCCGAAATAATCCTAGGGCAAAACAGAAACTCTTGTGCCATGTATTAACTGCTGACTGCAATGCTTTCCCACCAAAACCTGCTGTCCTTTATTTGACACACAGCCCACCACCACCTGACCCTAGAAATTCCATCCAAAAGAGCAAAGTAATTGGGGTATAAAAATACCTAAACCTTCATCCCTGGGATGAACCCCATTGGGTCTATAAAAATGAGGGTGGCCGTATTTAAGTAAGGGGTATAGAAAAACCACTCCCCCCATGCGCCTCACAAAATTAGACACAGGGCGGTTAATTTGTTGTCATACTTCGTGCATGACCAGTCGACTATGAGCACCCTTCCAAGTTGATGATATTGGACCAGCAGATCTTAAGTGCAGGCCAGCTATCAACTACAAGCTGCAAATCAACTATGACATGTAACAGGAGCCCAATGGATTTCCCTTTTCCCAAGTCATTGCCCCCTAAGTGGATCACTAAAAATTCCTGGGTTGGTCTTTAGTACCACCTCTATGCAGATGACTCCCAAATCTACCTCTTATCTCCTGACCTTTCCACTTCCCTCCTCACCAAGGTGTCCTGCTGCCTCTCTGCTGTCTCCTCCTGGATGTCCCAATGTTTCCTTAAACTAACTATGGCCAAATCTAAACTTATAGTTCTCCCTCCCTCAAGAGTCTCTTCCCCTTCTATTCTCTCCATCACTATTGATAATTCCAACATCTCCTCTTTTCCCCAAGTTCGATGTCTGGGTGTCATCCTTGACTTCTCCCTCCCCTTCGCCCCACATATGCAATACCTCACCCAATCTTGCTGCTTCCGTCTCCGCAATAAAGCCTGCATCAGACTCCTCCTCTCCACTGATGCCACCAAAATACTAATCCATTCTCTGATCATTTCCCACCTTAATTTCTGCAACCCCCTCCTTACTGGCCACCCCTGCAAAAATCTCGCTCCACTTCAGTCAATACTCAATGATGCCACAACAATAATCTATATCTGCCTCCCCTTTTCCGTCTAGCACTGCACTGGCTCCCCTTTTTTTCAAGAATCCTCTTCAAACTCAGTGCACAGGATCTTGCTTCCTATTTCAAGGACAAAATTGATAGGATCAGGCTTGAAATGGTATCATCTCCCTTGACAAGCAATCAGCTTAATTCCTTTGTAGCACCCTCTGACACTCTCTCTTCATTTGATCCCACAAATGAAGAAGAAGTTTCTACTCTCTTCTCATCTTCCTACTCTACCTCCTGTCCTCTTGATCCCATTCCCTCACAAATTGGTATGTCCCTGTCTCCTGTGCTCATTCTCCCTCTAACTAAAATCTGTAATCTATCTCCTTCTACTGGTATTTTTCCATCACTATTCAAGCATGCAGTGATTACTCCCAATTTAAAAAACCCGAATTCTGACCCTAACTCTCTCGTAAATTACCGCCCCATCTCCCAGCTCCCATGCCCCTCCAAGCTTCTCGAGAGAATTGCCTACACTCACCTCACACACTTTCTCACAGCAAATAACCTGTTGGATCCTCTTCAGTCAGGCTTTCGCTCTCAACACTCTCCAGAGACTGCACTGACCAAGGTTGTCAATGATTTGTTCACAGCAAAAAATAACCATTACTCTCTTCTAATTCTCCTGAATCTCTCTGCTGCATTTGACACTGTTGACCACTCTCTCCTCATACAAACGCTACTATCTCTACGTCTTGAAGGCACTGTCCTATCCTGGTACTCATCCTACCTATCTAATCGCTCTTTCAGTGTTAATTTCTCTGGATCCACCTCTGCTCTGCTTCCTTTATCAGTTGGAGTACCAAGAGGCTCAGTCCTAGGTCCTCTGCTATTCTCTATCTACACCACTTCTCTTGGAAAACTAATAAGCTCCTTTGGATTTCAGTATCTACTCTATGCGGATGATACACAAATTTATCAATCCTCTCCTGATCTTTCACCATCTGTTTTGTCTCGCGTTACTGACTGGCTTTCTGCCATTTGATCTTGGATGTCTTCTCACCAACTCAAACTCAATCTTTCAAAAACTGAATTAATAATATTCCCACCCAAAAACAGAAGCTTCCTGCCTGACATTTCTATTTCTGTTGATAACATGACCATAAATCCCACCCCGCAAGCTCGTTGCCTAGGTGTAATCCTTGATTCACAACTGTCGTTTATTCCCCACATCAACTCCAGATCTAAATCATGTTACATACACCTAAAGAACATTTCCAGAATACAAACATATGTAACACAAGACACCGCAAAAACATTAATTCGTGCACTCATCATCTCCTGCATCGACTATTGCAATTCCCTCCTTACTGGTCTTCCCAAAGTCAGACTTGAACCCCTACAATCTATTTTGCACGCAGCAACTAGATTGATTCTCCTTACTAACCGTTTTTCCTCTGCTGAGCCACTCTGTCAGTCTCTACATTGGCTGCCTGTATTTCAACAAATCCAATATAAAATTCTTCTACTAACATACAAGGCCATCAACAAAATTGCACCAACATACATTTCTTCACTGGTCTCGAAATATCTCCCTACTCGACACCTCCGTTCTGCACAAGATCTACGTCTCTCCTCCACTCTCATCACATCCTCCCATTCTCGGTTACAGGATTTTTTTTCGGGCTGCAACCACTTTGTGGAATTCCCTCCCACGCACAATAAGACTTTCCTCTAGACTTCAAACCTTCAAGCGTTCACTGAAAACCCACCTCTTCAGACAAGGTTATGATATTCCTCAACCACCTTCTTAATTTCTTAGATTACCTTATTACCATCCTCTACACTGCTAACGCAAGACAACAACCCTCTGACCAACATTGCAACACACACAGCCCACTCAATACTTTTACCTTTGCGTTCTAGCTGGGCCATTGTGCAATATGATGTAGCACATGCCCTTGTGTTTCTAACTCCCATTGTCCTATAGATTGTAAGCTTGCGAGCAGGGTTCTCTTACCTCTCTGTCTGTATGTACTACCCAGTATTGTCTTATCAATGTTTGTTCCCAATTGTAAAGTGCTACGGAATTTGCTGGCGCTATATAAATAAATGTTGATGATGATGATGAAACGCCTTACCCTCACCTACAATGCCCTCTAACGCCTCTGCTCCTTATGTCTCCAACCTCATGTCCAGTCATACTACTTCTAACCCACTACGGTCAGCCAATGACCATTCCTCATCTCCCACATGGTTATCTCGTCTCACTCCCGCTTTCAAAATTTCTCCCCTGCTTTTCCCCTTCTCTGGAACTATTTCTCTCATTCTATCATGCTACTCCCTTGCCTGCAAACGTCAAACAATCCCTTAAAACCCACCTGTTTTACCAATCCCTGCCCGCTACAACTCGCCTCTTCATGATCCTTATTTACTAATCATAGTACACCTCAACCTCATTCTTCCGTGTACCTGATACTACCGGCTCTTGGTTATCTCTGCCTTATTTCTGGTCCTCTTACCCTGCCTCCTCACTTTGTGTATTTTTTTAGTCTGCCCCTTCATCTTTAAATTGTAAGTTTCCATAACCAGGGCTTTCTCGTGTCCTACAGGGAGCACAGTATAATAATTTAGCAGGTCTAATGTATTTCTTATCAGCGGATGATTTCCAATCGCCCAATTCCTTCTTGAGGACTTACCACTGCCGCAGAAGTAGCTGCACCTCTTCTAAAGGAACATATGCTATAATCGACTGCATTCAGCTCAATAATTGTAACAAATATCTTAAAGATAAAACTGAATTGGTATTTGGAAAGAGGTGTAGACTCAATGTGGAGCAGCCAAACTTGCCAACAAATCAATAAGTAAGCCCTAGCCAGTGCTATTATGCAGATTCCGGGATCAGGGTGTGACCCAACACCGCTTTTCAAATTGATCTGTTTAGGTTCCATTCAATGGATGCATCTCTTAAAATAACATTCTGCCCCAAAGCACGGGAGAGTATAGATGCAAATACCAGCTCGCTACCTCCAAGGGCCAGCGAAGTTGTGCAAAAAAAAATATAAATTCATAATCGGTTGTCATCACCCCCTGAACCGCATCAATTAGCATATGCGAAAAAGGAGCGTCTATAGGCCACCTGTATCATCTTTAGAGGGTTGAGGTTTGGCCCATCCCCTCAAAGCCTACCTGATTTAAAACCCTTTATAAAATCCACTTCCCCCTGCAACTGGGTCATAAAAGAAATACCAGCTATCATGGATGACCTCAATGCCCTCGAAACACCCATCTTATACTTATGCCAAACATAGTTCAGCATGCAGTGCCGCTGATTTATGTGCTGGCAACCCCTTTATTGACTGAAAATTTAATCCAATCCTTCTATGATGCTCTGTATACCTTTAAGATGAACAGGACCAAAGATGTCCCACTATGCCGGCTCGACAATCTGACAAACATGAAACGGTCAAGGGTGTACCATTAATGTCAGCACAAGGAGCAAGTTCCCTGTTTCACCTAGTTAAAAAGGCAAAGTGCTTTGGCCAAAGCGTTCTCGATACCTGGCACGTGCTTAGCCCTAAACCCAATGTTATGTTCGAGGCAGCGCAAAATAAAATGCCTAATAAGCCTAACCGCAGAGGAAGAAGTAAAGCATTGTTTATTGATGGACTGGACAACCCCTAAATTTTTGAACCAGAAAAATTTGTCACGACCATGTAAGCAAGGGGCCAATAACTCCATAGCCACCATGATGGGAAAAAGCTCTAGCACTAACAAATTAGCAATAATACCTGACAAAAACCAGTGTGAGGCCCATGACACTGCATGCCCCATCATGGTAAGCCTGTGTACAGCTGAAGATCACGGCTGGACACAAAAGGTACTGGTCAGCTGCGTACAGCATTACAGTCATCAAGGAAACGCACCCAAATCAAGAAGTCCTCCCTAATGTGTTGGAATAGCCGAATATGTGCATGCACTTGAGTCATGCTGTCCATCATCCTTTGCAAATTTCCAACAAAAAACTTTCCCCATAGAAATAATGTGGCAATCAAAATTAATGAACCCTAACACTGGTTGTATCTGCAGAAGGATTACTTTATCTGAATATGTAATTTACAATTGCACCCTCATTTTGCTACCTTGTCCATAGGAAGGCGGTAGCAACCCACTATAGTGTCAATTTCGATGTCCAGGAATAACAGACATGTAGGGGGGCATTCAGTCTCATCATGCGTAATTGGAATGCCAAAAACCTGCAACAGGGCCTGGGTATCAGATAAAACTTTGTCACATTGCAGGATTTGCTGGGGTAATGATAAGGAAATTGTTACATCAAAATAACACATCACAGGTCAGGACGGCACCGGGCAACCTATCTACGGCAGTTCCCTAACTACCAGCCAGTCACTAACTGGCATCGGTAGCAATGCACAATTGCCAAGTTCAGTCTTTTATAGTACAGATTCCTCCCACAGCTTTGGGTGACTGACAAGCAACACTCCCACTTTGTTTTTAAAGGAAGTCTCCTCAGGTGCTCTGTAACGCCTATTCAACAAAGACACCCTTATCAGCTCTGCTGTTAGCTGTAGAAATAAACACTTTAAAGCATGTAAGTAAATCACACTTTACATTTACTTTTTCATATGTCTCAGACCTGTACATAACTGAACATAAGCACAGTGCCTACACCTGTATATAGTGTGGTCTACTTTTTCCATAGTCAATTCCACTCTGAGGCACAAGATCTCTCTCTCTCTCTATATATATATATATATATATATATATATATATATATATATATATATATATATATATATATATATAGATATATAGATATATAGATATATAGATATATAGATATATAGATAGATATTAATAAATAGACCCCTCAGTCTTTCAGTTATTCACAATATTTAAGGATAGAGGGGAAAATATAAAAATATATAACTAGAAGTTCATATTAAAAATTATATGAACACACCATCATATTTTGTTAAATTATAAAAATGGAAAATCCATAATACATAGAATCTCTACTCTTGGATCATAGTGGTGGATATTGCTGTCTGCTAGAGGATATCCAATAATGTTAAAAAGGAAATTCCATTTATCATTAATTTTGTTTGAAGGCCATCCTCAACTAATAGAACCATAGTGTCCAAAACTATATTCTGTTTTGTAAAGAAAAATTGAAAGAAAAGCATGTTCAACAAGATTTCTAGGGGATCCTGAGCAATGGTACACTTAGACCTCTAGTGATATGGCTATATGTCACTCACCGGACGGTTAGTGCCTCTGGATTAGGACATGGGTCTCTCTCTCTCTTGCCAGCGCCTGTTCGGCGCCGCGGCTGTCTGCCATCTTGACCAAGGATTGCGCATGTGCAGAAACCACGAACTGTTAAAACCTTGCTCATAGTCTCATTGGTCAATCAATCACCTCTCACTACTTAAGACACCTGTTACTCTATTACCGTTGCCTGTTCTTTGGTTCTCATTCCCTTGTGACTCCGAGGTGTTTCCGGTTTCTACTCGTGCTCTCTGATTGCTGTGGAACATACCTGCGCCTGGAAAAGCCTTCTCTCCATATCGTGGTACAACTTGTCAGCCGCAGACCACTCCATGCTATCTTGTTACATATCTGCACCTTGACAAGTCTTCTCTCCATATGGTGGTACAACTTGTCAGTCGCAGACCACTCTACGCTACTTGATAACATACCTGCACCTGGACAAGTTGTCTCTCCATATCAGTGGTACAACTTGCTAGTCGCAGACCACTCTACGCTACCTGATAACATACCTACATCTGCACAAGTCTTTACAATTACCAGCGGGAACATATGTCAGGAGCAGCTTACCCTACTATTTTGCATGGTACCTGTTATTAGGACTAAAGCCTATAGTGCCTCTGAAGTATAGCTGCGATTCGCTTACTCTCCTGCTGCATTATTGATTGGTCCTTCCATAGACTTTATCCGGTTGTCATATATTGGTCTGCTGTATGCTACCTGTGTGCTAATGCACTTTGGAACTTTCTCCTCCTTTTATTACTGCTCATCAGTCTACCGTGTTACCATTGTTTCCATTGTTCAGAGACTCTGCATTTATATCATTGACATTCCCTTTTCTATTCAGTTGTACAGTTCCGTATATTGACTACACTTCCCAGAGGGCCGCGACCTGCACAGTGGCAGCCGCTAAAACCATATTCCCTTGCGGGAGTTCCTGGAGAAGACCAGCCACTGTGTTAGACTCCGTGCCTCTGGTAAAGTGAAATTCCACCTGGTGAATTCTGGGTAAAACTCCTAGTGCCCGTGACACTATATAATCTGTAAGACATAACAGAAAGACACAATACAGGGACATGATCAGTTGGGATGTAAGAGAGAGCCTGCACCAATTTGACATGTATCTGAATTGCATGGATTTATTTTATGGAGCAGGTCTGAAGCAATATAGACATGGTGTATTAACAGAGCTGATTTATAATGTCCTAGACATACATGGTAGAAGGTAGCAGTATTTCCAATGCCTATGTTATATCTTACGTCCATTTCTCAAAATAAGCAAAATAAAAGAAAACAGAGTAAATCAAACTCAGTTTGATGCAATTGACACAACTAGCCACCCATAATTGTAAAGTGGGAAACCAGCTTTAGTGAATGGAAATATGACTTTCACGATACTAATTCAAAGAATATCATGATTTATGTCATTATGTTCATTGTATTACTACTCCAAGTGTCTATAGATGTACATTGATGCTTCTATTCTGCCTGTCAAGCAGGTCATTTAAGATTTAATATGCCACAAATTACAGATAGTATGGGTCCAAAAATATTTTTATGTTAATTACATTTGGCACCTTTGTATTGAAAAAACAGAAAACAGCTGATCAACAAAGTGCAACAAAATATTTAACAAGTATTAAAAAAAAAAAAATGTTTTCTTGAAAAAACAAAATCATTTTTAAATCAGGCACTAAAAAATGTAGCACAAAAAAATTACTGACTAATTTCCAACTAAAATTATTTATGAACTAAATTCCAAGTGAAAAACATAATGTAATTTTTTTTTTATAATTCTTTATTCTGGTTGGTCAAATAAGCAAATACAGGGTATGACACTGTATTATTGTTGTACAGACGTAGAAAACAGGGTCAGTAAATAAAATCAACATGCTGTAGCTAGAAGAAGCTTATAATGAAAAGCGACCATTTTTTACAATTTTATATGCGGTATCAAAAAAAATGTAACTGTAGAGAAAGTGGGAAGTATGGGGATGGGGTAGACGGGAGGGAGTTTTTGGGGGGGGACCACAAAGCAGGGGGGCGATAGTACTCGGAGGGTGGAGAGTGTGTAGATGACTCAAGACGGTAAGAGAGCAAAGCGTATAAGGGAGCTGTGTTCACCACACATGGGTCCTCATCGTGGGGCTAAGGGGCGAGGGGAGCGAGCGTTCTACAAATTGCCATGGGGCCCAAACCTGGTTGAAAGCATGGCCTCTATCATGGAGGTAATAGGTGATCCGTTCCATGGCTTCTACGTGCCAGATTTGCTTTTTAAGGGCTGCTAGAGAAGGGGGGGATTTTTTTTCCAGTTTAGTGTGATAAGGTATTTAGTAGCTGTCAGTATATGTGTAGCTAATTTTTTTATATAACATAGCAGGAACACCCAGGGGTCCTTCGTAACAGGAGCCTCAAATAGAGAATTTAGAAGGCCACAAACAGCTTCCCAGAAAGAGGAGATAATTGGGCAGGTTTACCATATGTGGAGCATAGTCCCCCTGTGGCCACAGCCTCCAACAGTTTGTGAAGAGGAAGGAAACATGCTATGAAGTCGTGTAGGAGTATAATACCAACGATAATAGATTTTATAGAAGGTTTCTTTAAGTTTGGTGGATATGGAGCTTTTGGCTATCCCCAGTCTCATGACATCCCAAGCCTCGTCATCTGGAGGGGGACCAAGATCCCTTTCCTAATCAACTTCATGGGAGTTCGGAGCCGGATAGACAGTGGCGACAAATATTCTGTAGAGTTGGGATATCATACCTATATCCTTAGGGTGATTTTTACAAAGATCTTCAAAGGGGGTTAGGTCTCGCAAGACATAGGTAGGCGGGAGGGTCCGTAGGAAATGACTAATTTGGAAAAAATCAAATGGACTAAGTATGCGGGATGGGGAGCGGCGTTGAAATTCCGCCAGCGGGAGCCAGTAACCTAGCTTGGAGAAGTCTATTGGATATTTGAAGCCAGCCTGAGTCCAAAGACGAGTTCTTGCAGTGGAGAGTCCAGGAGGGAATACAGGATTGTGCCAAATGGGGGCTAGAGGGGATAGAGTTGTAGTAAGCTTCAGTTTAAAGGAGTCAGAATCCCAGAGCTTAATGTCAAACTTAATGGTAGGGAGCATTTTGGATGCAGGAGGGTGATATGTAGGGAAGAGACCCCATAGGGAAGTAAGATCGGGCAAGATAGTATAAGCCGATTCTATATCGAGCCAGGAGGTGGAGCCTGAGGGGACATATGAGGTAACAATGTGGGAAAAGTGGGAGGTCAGGTAATATAGTTTAATATCAGGAAGGCCAGAATGCTGTCTGAGATCCGTGGGGGTCTATAATTCCAAATGAAACGGGTGAGGGATTTTTGAATATTAGCAAGGAAGGAAGCAGGAACTGCGAGCGGCAGTATTTGAAAGAGGTATAGCCATTTAGGTATGATAGACATTTTGATTGCTATGATCCTGCCCAGCCAGGAGTTAAAGAGGCATTTGGAGGAGGTCAGGTCGGAGAGCGTCTTAGCAAAAAGGGGAGGGAAGTTTTCAGGAAAGAGGAGGTCATAGCGAGAGGTGAGGAAGACTCAAATATTTGGTATTTATTGCCACTTGAAACTGAAGGAGGATGGGAAGTGGTTGGTTTCCCGGGGGGGGGAGACATGAAGCAGCATGGCCTCTGATTTCGCATAGTTTATTTTATAACCAGAGATGGTCCCATAGGCTTGAAGTATTTCATAGAGATTAGGAAGGGAGATCGCCGGTTGAGATAGAGAGGAGGTGGTCATCTGTAAACAGAGAAATCTTAGAGTTGATGTTACCCGCCTGCACCCCTTGAATGTTGGGATTGGATCTAATCTGAGAGGCCAGGGACTAGATCACCAGTGCGAATATAAGGGGCGATAGGGGCAACCTTGCCTTGTACTGTTTTGGATGAAGATCGGGTCTGAAGGTATACCATTAATCAAAACTTTGTCAAAAGGTGTAGTATACAATGCCAGAACGCCAGTGAGAAAACCGCCAGCGAATCCAAAGGCCTCAAGGACGGTCCTCATAAAGCCACAGGAGATCCTATCAAATGCTTTTTCAGCATCAAGAGAGAGCATAATAGTTGGGGAGGAGCTGGAGTTTACAATGTGGATGATGTCAATGGCTCTTCTGGTGTTATCTCTTGCCTGACGTACCGGGATAAATCCCACTTGGTCATAGTGGATTAAGGAGGGGAGGATTTGGTTCAAGCGATTCGCAAGAATTTTGGCATATATATTCAAATCAAGATTGAGGAGGAAGATTGGTCTATAACTTGCACAATGGAGCGGGTCTTTCCCTTCTTGGGGGATTACTACAATCCTGGCTTCAAGCATTTCGTCAGGGAAGGAGTCTCCTTGAAGAATATTATTGTAGAGGGAGCGCAGGTGGGGAGCAAACAAGTCTGAAAATTTCTTATAATAGGCAGCCGTGAAGCCATCGGGGCCCGGGGATTTGCCCTTTTTTTGCCCTTTAATGGTTTGCTGGACTTCATCTATTGAGATCTCCTCATTGAGATGTTCAAGAGCTTGGTGGGATAATTTGAAAAGTTTGGAGTTGGCTAGGAATTCAGAGATCAGAGTAGCATTGGGTCGGTGTACTGGGGTGGTGGGGGAGGATAGGCGGTTATAGAGTTCTGTGTAATATTGTTGGAAGACTGTCTGATGGCCGCAGGATTGTAAAGTAGCTGATTGTGAGAGATACAGATCGAGACAATATTGTTGCTTTTTCTAGAAGAGCGGAGACGTTATGCAAGAATTTTATCTGCTTTGTCCCCCTTCTCATAGAAGGTTTGGCGAAGCCATTTAAGTCATTTGGCAACTTGTTTGGAGAGAAGGAGGTCAAGTTCAGCTTTTGTTGTGCGTAGAGCCATCATTGTGGCAGGGACAAGGGTCATTTTATGTTGGGTTTCCAAAGTTTGCAGGTGGAGTGAGAGTGTATATTTTTTCTTTTTGGAGGCCACGCTGAGCAAGTGTCCCCTCATGACCACTTTATGTGCCAACCAGAGTGTAGACTTGGAAATATCAGGGCAGTCATTTAATTCAAAATAGTTCTCTAGTTGTGATTTGAGCTGGGATACTATGTCCACATTGTGGAGGAGAGATTCGTTAAGGTGCCATGTCATGGGGCGGGGACGAGGTGTGAGGCTGGAGAGGTCAATGGAAATGGGTGAGTGGTCAGACCAAATCAAAGGATGGATCCGGGCCTCCTGGAGGTTTAAAGCAAAGTCATGGCTGAGCAGAATCATTTCTATGCGGGAATAAGAATGGTGAGGTGAGGAATAAAACTTGTAATCTCGGGCTGTTGGGTCCTTCACTCTCCAAGAATCATAAAGAAGTTGGGACTTCATGAGACTGAGGAGGGATTTAGAGGAAAGTGGGTCTGAAATGGGTAGGGCTGGAGCCACCGGGGAAGAGCGGTCAAAAGAACTAATTAGAACGGCGTTGAAGTCTCCGCTGCAATGAGATCCCCTTGGCGGAGTCGTGTCAACAAAGTATACAATTTTGAGAAAAAACGATGTTGGTGTTGGTTGGGGGCATATATGTTAACCAGGGTACAGAGCTTATTGTTAAGTTTATCTACTAAGATGAGGAAGCGGCCCTCTTTAAGAGTAAGCGTGTTAATGTTTTCAAAGGTAAGGTGACGCGAAAACATAATCGCCACTCCGCATTTTTTGGCTGAGTGGTCACAGTATTGGGGTACATTTTAGAGCGTAACTCGGGGTGTAAGTTGTGTAGAAAGTGCATTTCATGTAAAAAAATTAGATCGCCTGTGTGGAGTTTGAGAGTTGCGAAGAGTTTACCACGTTTCTGGGGGGAGTTGGTGCCCTTTACATTAAAGGAGAGGACTCTAAGACCCATGTGAGGTGAGGAGGAGAGAGATAGAGAGAGAACCCAGTGTGGAGGGGGCTGAGGGTAGTCCCAGGTAAGTGATGATATGGCGCTGGAGGGGTTGTGTGGTACACGGGGGGTAGACAAAGAGGTTATATCTAAATGTTTCATGTGATCAGTTGGAAAGAGGGAAAGGTTAGGAAGAGCGGGGAAAGGGTAGGAAGTGAGTCAGATGGCAGAGTAGGACGGGACCAGTGGTGCCGACATCGGGAGAGGTTACTATGTACTGGGGGAGCACATAGGTCATCAAAGGAGGCATCCAGTAGACACATCCAAGAGGACGAATCAGGGGGGTGTATCCCCTTGGGGTACCGGATATAGAAGCTTTGGGGTGGGATTAAATGTGGATAGTGGGCAAAGCAACCCGGGAAGAAGGTAGGGATGGTGAGATTGTAAAGTATTGAAAGAGGTGGGAGTTGAGGTGAGGTAGAGGGGGAAAGGGTAGTGAGTGTGGGAGAGAGAGGGCAAAGGAATAAAGAATAGGAGGGTGGAACAAAACATAACAATGTAACCAAACATTTTAAAATTAAACAAGGTAAAGTAGTATCAAGTGGTATTGCAGTAAAACAAACATTAATAAGTAGTCGGATGCTCTCATGCAGCAACCTCACCAGAAACAGGTCAGGTAAGTGAATGATACAGGGAAATTAGGCAGCTGTCAACATGTGCAATCAGGCGGGATCTGTGGTGAGGAGCTGCGACACAAGACCACCCACCAGCACCCACCTGTTTAAAAAACAGAACTACAGAAGAACATAATGCAGTATGTTATAAGGGACCCTAGGTCCAGCGGCCACGTCCCCCACAGGAGGAAAAAAGGCGACAGGAGCCGAGGCCACCCAAACAGCATTAGATAAGACTAACATAACCGTACAATAATAAAGGAAGTAACATGTAAAACAATAAAAATGAGGTGAATATGGTGGAATAGAGTGGTGTTCCTGTGTGGACCATTCTAGTATGATAGACAATACCGGAACAATATAACCATACATTTTAAAATTGAACAAAGTGAAGTGGTATCAGGTAATAATGCAGTAAAACAAAGATTAATAAGTATTCGGGTGGTCTCGTGCAACAGCCCCCACTCAAAACAGGTCATTTGGGTGACTGATGCAAGAAAACTAGGCAGGAGTCAACATGGGCAAACGGGTGGCACTTGTGGTGAGGAGCTGCGGCACAAGAGCACCCAGCAGAGATGCTAAGAAACAGAACTACAGATGAACATAATGCAGTGGCCTCGTCCTCCACAGGAGGAAAAAGCAGACAGCAGCCAAGGCCCCCCAAATAACATTAGATAAGACTAACATAACCGTATGATAATATAGGAAGTAACATATTAAACAATGAAAATGGTAAATATCTTGGAATAAAATGGTGTTCGTGTGTGGACCCCTCTAGTATGACAAAAAATACTGGAAATGTGTAGGAGGAGACACAGGAAGGTAGGCCTGATAGCAGGCAGTGTGGAGAGATGTGGGGCCTAGAGCACCGAGCAGGTGGAAAGTCAGTGTGACGCCATAAAGCAGAAAAATGAGGGGTACCTCACTGGAAGTGAGGACCCAGAGTTATACATGGACTTTACAATGCGGCTCCTAGGTCGGACATCAGAGAAAGAAAAGAATAACAAGGGGGAGAGTGAAGAAGAACATTGAAAGTACAAAATAACAAAGCCTGATAGGGGTAATCAAGTCCCTGAGGCTTCATCAGATGGTGGTGATAAAACGGGTACGGTTGTCCATTCAGTGCTGGGAGCTTGACTTGACATAGGTCTTGTTGTTCTCTGAGGAAGAGGGGATGACTCGGAAGGGGCTGGAAGACCAGTAGTGATTCCAAGTTTCCAAAGTAGGTATTGGGCTTCAGAGAGAGTTCTTGCCATAAGCATTGAGCCCTGATGCCAAATCAGGATGTGAAAGGGGGGATCCCCAGTGGTATTTAATTTGTTGTTGGCGAAGAAGTGTGGTGATAGGCTTGAAGTCTCTCCTTCTAGCTAGGGTGAATGGGGAAAGATCCTGGAAGATTTGAAGGCTAACATTGTCAAAGATGATTGGAGGCAGTGGACTTCCTTCCTGATGTCTTCTTTCACCGTGAAATAATGCATTCTAAGGATGACGTCTCTTGGTCGGGATGGATCCTGGGAGCGGGGTCTCAGCGCCCGAAGGGCTCTGTCCAAGAGAAGGTGCTCCTCAGGAGTCAAAGGGGAGAGCTGAGTGAAAAGTTTCTTGAGATAAAGGTCCAAGTGGGCGGGTTCAATCTGTTCCGGTATCCCGCGGATTCTCATATTGTTGCATCGTGCTCGATTGTCTTGGTCTTCTTGTCCTTCTTGTAGTTGGGCAATGTCTTGGTGGATTTGGTGGAGATCCATTCCGAGTGATTGTTGATAAGTCACCACCTCTTCCACTCTGTGTTCAAGATGATCGATTTTATCGCCTATGTCAGCAATGTCTGCTTTTAGTGAGTGGAGGGCTTGGACTGAGACTTTGACATCTTTCAGCTCTTTGATGAAGGATAGGAAGTCTCGGCAAAACATAGGAGAACAATCCTCAGTATCAAGATCCATATCAGAATGATCACTGGATCTGGCAGGAGTTTTCTGTTTGGAGAGATATGGGAGGAGATCTCCTCCTGGAGGTTTTTTTTTCCCCTCTGGGCATCATAGTAGAATGGGGAGGAAACAAGTTGAGGAAGTAGTGCGAAAGGAAGTTTGGTTGCTTTGCTATAAATGGTTCAGGGCCAAGGGGGGTATAAAGGCATGGTTAATACCCAGGCATCCGCAGTTCGTAGGGCGGAAATATTGTAGGGAAATGTGGGAGCCCCAATTTGTAAGGTATTTGATGGCCAGAACCTATCTTAGTAAGTGGAGTCACCTCACAATGTTGGTAGCAGACCGTGTATGTTGATGAGTTGAACTATGGTTAGGGCAAAAGCTACCAAGTGGAGGGTGAACTGTAGGTTGGTGCTACTGTTTCTCTGGTATTATGCAGGCACTGAAGGGAATTATAGACATATAAGTATTATTTCTTAGGAAGTTATAGAACGCAGTGATAGGTATAGCACTGGAAGTGCAGATAGGGTCAGGCAATTTGATTGTATAGATCTACTTGACCAGAGTAGATTAGTAACAATGGGAGTTTACATCCCTCCGAACCCCTTTTCCCAGGAGGGGGTCCTACAGATTTGTGTGGCAGAGAGCCTCAGAAAAGATCACATATATATTTGGTGAAGAGGAGATTCTCACCTCTATGAAGTGAGTTTGGGATAGAGTTTAGGTTGGTGAGTGGATCTTCTTACACACTGCAGGAGTGTGCTACTTTGTGGATGATCCAGGCTGGAGAAGGAGGCAATAATTCACCGCTTGTTGGAGGTTAGAGGCAGGCCAGTTCAATACAATGAGAGCAGTTCAGGAGGAGCAGGTCCAAAAATAGTTTTCAGCACCCAGGCTGCACAGCTCAGCAGGCAAGCCATGAGTGGATCTTAAACCCGAGGGAGGGAGAGACTGAGCAGAGAGGAGCAGGGCTCAGCAATCCAGTCCCGGGGTCCAGCGGAAGGAAACGCTCCTGCACCAAGAGGGCGTCCGAGGGTCCGAAAATCGAGGCCGCTGCTTTTCGGCGCAAGTTAGGCCTCAAGGATGTTGGATGACCCGGGAATGCGGTGGACACCCCGGGATTTATCCGGAGCACAGTGGAGGGTGCCGGTAAGTAGTGGGAGCTGTGTAGGCACGATTATGGCTGGTGTGTAGCAGCGAGAAGTCCTCAGTAAAAAGGAATCCATTGAGCTCCAGTTCAGCGCGGCCATCCGATATGGCTGTCAGGCCACGCCCCCAACATAATGTCATTTTAAGCATATTGATACGACTTAGAAAGTAAGAACGTTTTAACCAGGTTCCAACTCTATTTTGAAATTGTCCCACATAGGAAATGATGCACAATATTTAGTCACTTCAGCATACACTTTGAGTTGCAAAATTATACTGTTATTGTGGTCTTCTCTTTCCCCAAGTGACCCCCAGCTAAAAGTATGAGTTAGGGCTAAGACAAGTTTTTTTAGGGGGGAAGAAGGCTCTCACAGCTGTTGAAAAACATTCCTCATTTGTTTGTGTTAGTTGCTTTGGTACTAAATATAATTTAGCAAACCAAAGGTGCCTGGGCTCTTTCATACTAGGTAATGTGAAGATACCCGGTTTAATGTAACTCTCTGTGCCGCACAGCTGGCCTACCCACTACCTATCCAAGGTTGAAAATCACCCAGGCAAATATCTGACATAAAAAAGTTTATTTAACAAAATGGTTGCACCAAACAGCAATAAACATGTTTAAATAATAACCTGCAACAAATAACACTACAATGTGACACAGACAACATTCAGAGTATAATGAAAACACCTCACCAGTATCCTAGCCACTCTCAGGAACTGCTGTCTATTCATTCAAGCTTCTCCTCCCTCTCCTTTGAGGCTACCAGCAAGGCAGTGATCCTGAGTCACTGTCACTCCGCTTTTGGCGGAAACACAGCTCCCCAAGACCTGGAGAGGTAGATAAGGGAAAAAGCAAGTACTACTTCTCCATTTCCTGTCAGGACAGAGGCCGAGGCCTCAACGCCAGCCTGACTTCAGCTATCACTGGGTAGTGAATTTCAATTTGCTGTCCTCTGGAGTTCCATTTTAAAGTCACAAATGACCTTCTCAGGAGTTTCAGGACCTGCCTGATTGGTCATTTTCTGCATTTACCTTTTCACAGGTAAACATACAGACAAAAGGATAGCAGATGAGTCACTCTTGATATAATTAAGCATAGGTATTGTTCTGTGACTATACAGCAAAGTTTGTTTAAACAGGAGAGATCACAATCCAGACACATTACATTTAACTACACAATGCAGTTCTCTGTAATTGTACATAGAGCTCTATCTGTGGACCTTTTCCCTATCTTAATATATGAGACGTCCTGGTGTGGTGTACATTCATACAGGACTGGTGAACAATAATCCTTTTGCCTAGGCTTAAACAATGGACTAGTCTTCAAGATAAGAAAACCATGCTGGCAGACATTTTAACTATTTACAAATAGAATATATACAAGTTTAAATATGACTGACAAATATGGGGAACCAGAGGGCTAGAAAAACTACCTGTTTTTATAGTCCACTTGTGAAAAATGAGGTGCAGACTGGTTGAGGTGATATTAATACCTAGTTTCACCACAGGTAATGATTTACTATTTATCATTTTTAAAGGTATTACATAAAACCGGGTCTTAGCACCTCTGGGAGTGGTGCAAAAGAACACATTTTCATTAATTTTAAACAATTCAAAATTGTCATTGATGGGTTGTGTCTCGCCATCCTCCCCCACTAGAACCTAACATGAAATTCCTTATTTTCTGTTTCTGGGTTTTAGGCATCATCCAGTACAGAAAAAACAGTTGGAACATCTGGGACCTTCACAAAACAGAGGGCACATACCAACCAGTCTCTACCTATCAACAAGGTAGCTGGAAAATATGGACATATTCCTATCTTTAAGGTATTGGTATCCCCTACTCCCCTGAATAGTGCATGTAATTCATACAGGGGTTAGGACTGGTCAACCTCGTGTATTCAATATGAGTAAGGCTTATCTGAATGACCTCCTTAGGTAGCAGTCCCAACAATATTAGGGTATTCCCTGCATAATTCCATCACACCTCTGACTTTTTTTTTACCTGGATCTGAACTGGTACCTGTAGAAAAGACGGTTCCTGGTGAACAGAAGCTATAGTTAAGATCTCTGCAAATGAGAGCTAACTTCTAAGTTTGCCTTTCATCTTCATCCCACACAGATTTCAGCCTAAACTGTTTTGGCAGTGGAAGTCTTGGAAACCTGAGGTGCAAAAATAACCTCTCTAGGTCCTAGTCATTTGCTTTTAGGATTCATATTTGGCATTTAACCTGGGATAACTGGTATGAGTCCTGGCAACGACAGATGCATCTAGGCTCATGTCACTCATTTGTGTTGGATCCTGAACACCTGTGCCTGGTCTTTAAAGTCTACCTTTTTCAGCATGTTCATCAATTGTTTACTGTTCCTGGTCTCTTTCGCTGTACTCCTGTGATATGCAACTGATTGATCTCCTTGTATCTGACTCCTGCATGGTTTATTGCTTTGAACATGTTCATGTGACCCTGACTTTGGCTTCATTGACTTAGCTTCTGGTCGCTCCTTGGTACTATTGTGGATATTCCAGTTTCTGACCCTGACTTGCCGACCATCCTTCTGTGTACTCCTTCTGAGGAGTTTCCTGCTATCTTCTGTGTATATCTAGCATCTGCCATAGTTGCTATATGTGCAGCATTCAATTCTAGCTATCTCCTGAGGATATTCCAGCATCCAACTTCTGCTACAGAAAACACATATGTAAGCCTTAAGCTCCAGTCATTTATAAGCTGTGCCTCTGAGGATTTTCCTATATTCAGTGTCTGCTATAGCTGGTACTTGCACAGCACTCAATTCCTGCAGTTTATTCAGTCCAATGTCTGTTTCCTATTGTTGCAACTACTACTGCCAATATCCTCTGCCTATTGTGCCAACTATTTTTGCCATTGTATTATTGATTTAATTCAACTCTACATCTCTTACCTGTAGTGCCTATGGACTTGTGCTTCCTGTATTTACCATTGCCTGCATCAAGTTATTAACATGTGCATTCTTGCTTTAAATAAAAACTCTAATTTCATTTTCAAAAATGTGGTTTGCATACTGGGAACCCTGACACTGTGTCCCAGATTGTTTTGGCATAATTGGAGAGCTGAAGGTCTAACCATCACAGCTTTGCTTCATCCCTGAAGCAAAGCTGGTATTTTGGATTATCCTTGGTATCAGGCTGGATGCCCAGGAAGTCTGTGTCACACGCCGGCCCCACGGACGGGCACTGGCGTTGTTACCTTCCTTCTGTAAGCAGTGATTCCGGTATCCTGATGACAACTTTGGATGCATCTACCATCTGCTCTGCGCATGTGCAAGCCTACTCCCCTCTCTTATATCCTTCTACTTGTTCACGATTGGTCCTGGCATTTTGGAGAACTATTTAAACCTCCCACTTCCAGATGCCTGTCAGATAATGTCAGATGCCTGTTCTTCGAGTTCATTCACTCTCTGTAAGGACCTGACTCCTTTAGGTCTGACTCACCTGCCGTGCTCTTAGTTGCCATCTACGGATCAGCTCGTTCTACTCCGCCACTGCCTCTGTTGAACTTCCGCTGTGCCAGTGACTCACCTGCCGTGCTCTGAGTTGCCGTCTACGGATCAGCTAGTTCTCCTCCACTACTGCTTCTGTTGAAACTACCGCTGTACCAGTGACTCACCTGATGTTGCTCTGAGCTACCATCTTTGGATCAGCTATAGTTCCACTCCTCTATAGCCTTCATTAAACTACCACCGCAGTACCTATAATTCTCCTGCTGTTCTGAACTCGCCATCATCGCTTCAGCCATCATTCTATTATTGAACTGCCACTGTCCCAGACACTCTCCTGCTGCTGCTCTGCACTCCAATGGGTAAGCTTTAGTGCTACTTCTCCACTACTCCACTTAGTTGCCGTCATCTTTCCTCCGTGTCAGGCTCCACCTACTACTCTGCCCAACACTCATCCAGGGGACTGCGACCTGCGGAATAGGGGCAGCAAAGTCCATATCCCCTTTCAGGGGTCCATGGCGAACACCACCTACCCGTTAGAATCCGCGTCCCTGAATGAGCAATATCACTTGGCGGTTACAAGGGATCCACTAAATATCCACAGGATTCGTGACAGTCTGGCATATGCCAAAGCGACTTTCTTGAATAATGTAATAAAGGTGGCCTGGGATGTCACTCTTCTTGATTTTTACAATGAAAATAAAGGAGGAATATTAGCAGGGAAGGAACAGGTATCTGGCAGGGCAGATTTTCTGCTCTGAGCTTTCATACCATTTCCTGATGTGAGGCCATTTCTGTCTGGGACAGCATAAGGCGATCACAAGTTTGGTTGGAAATAAATGTCATCTGGAGTTCTTTGACTTATGGGATGAGAGTCTTCATACTATCACTCTGGAGTCCTCTGGGTCAGGATTTTACTTGTCCCCACTTTTGATATGAACTTGTGGACGTCAAATCATGATAATGGAGGCAGACAAAATAGAATATTACATCCTTCTTTTGGAAGTTAACCCATACCCCATTCTTTACTGGCAGACATTCACAAAGTATTTAAACATTTTTACACACTAAGGGCAAGTAAAGGTGTTCCATTATGGTTCAGTTTAAATAACTAAATCTAGCTTTTTTAATATCCCTCCTATTTCCCTTTTGTGGAAAGTGCTTTATCTTTATAGGGCTTTTCATCCCTGGATTTTAGACATATCACTTAGCATTTACAAGTCAGAATGTTTTTAATTGGAAGTCCCCACTACAAATCACTGAAGCGCTAGTGAATGCAGTGAATAATGTTAAAGCTAATGGATTATCCTTGTGCCAGCCTACCCACACAGTTCTTGGGTCCTCAAATGGTGCCTTAAATTTTTATCCCCCTAGTCATTGATGTCCTTCTCCAAATGCTACATTCTGTTGCAACCCACATTTCCCAGAATTTTAATGGGTATTACACATAGTTCGGAGGAACACTGGGAACAAGCTCAGTAAACATTCATGGACTTGGTTATTAGTTCTAGAGTTAGGTTGGTCCAGTTCAAATTCTTGTACAAAATTAACTATACATCAGTAAAGTTGCATAATAGTGGGGAATGTAATAGAAGTACCCATTGTGGAACTTTCATTTATATGGTATGGGTAAAGTATATTCATATGTACCAATGTGCTTTGATTCTCTTGAGGCATGTCTCCTGGGAGTGGTGGGGTAAACTCTGCCAACCAAGTTGGAAAGATGTCTGTATAGATTGGCAACTTATAATGTCGGTAAGGTGATTTATCAAACTGGAATTCCACTAGTTAACCCACTTAAATGTTGGATTACTCTGTTTAATGTGGTGCTGAGTAGGATTGCAAATGTTTAAGAGTGAAAGGAAAAATTATGCTGAGCGCGAAATGCATATATGAATACTTACATGCTACTGAACAACTAGATCAGTAGAAATGTGTGTAAACAGATCTGCACACTCTAAATTATCATTGACTAAAGAGTAGTAAGAACTGTAACTACAGTGTGCAATGTTAATACTTTACTGTGGAATTTGCATTGGCATAAAATTTAAAGTTCTGAAGAATTATCGGCAGCTCCATAGGTCACACCACTATTTAATCAAGCTATATTTTCTATTAGATTCAGTGGTAGAAGTGTCCTAAATCAGCTTAACATAGCACACTAAAGAGGTAGGGGGTTTCTGCAGTCTTGGTCTATACTTGCTCAACTTGTCCCTCTATCAGTTTTGAAATTGTTTTCTATCCCTACATGTTATATTAATCTTCACTTTTAGTTGGGCTACCTAAAGCATTATCTACCCAACTTATGGTATTCTTTAACACTCCCGGACAGACTTTCCCACAAAATTCAAATCTTTAAACCTTCTTTAAACCCATTTCTTTATTAAAGCTTACCCTAGTCCCACAGATACTACCCACACTAGTGCACACTAACAACTGTCCCAATCTCCACTATGAGCCACACTCGCTCCTCATGTTTCAGCTGTACCCTCTTCCAATTAGATTGTAAACTCTCATTAACAGGATCCTCCCTATAGCCTTTGTTTTCATGTTGGCTTTTATTTTACATACCTTGCATGTCTCTGTTTTATGTATGTTCTGTTTTCCAAAGCGTCCGGAATAATGTTGTGCCTTACAAATCAACAATAATAATAGTAATAATGATAATAAAAAAATATTTAATATTAAATATCAACATCTTACTCCAGTCTGGTGACTGGTGTATAACAGAAATTATTTGTACAGGGATCACGAGTGCACTTCTACCTTCATAGGATCTTATTAACAAAGCGAAGTGCAAAATATTTTGGTCTTGCAACGGTAGGTACATGGTTCTCCCAGTGCACATCAAGGTACTCTCCATTCTCAGGAAATGCTTCTGCAAATCATAAGTGCACCTAGACTTGTGGAGAGGTAGAAAAACCTGAAGAGGCACATTGTAAATGTCACTTCAAACATCAAACTTCCTACTGCTTTTGGCGAAATAAAACTTTACTGCTCAGTTTAGCCTTACTTACAGATTAATTTAGTCATGAGAGTTAGGGAAGATTGGGTTCGTCTTTATCACATTTGGGGGTATATTTAACAAATTGTGATGGTTCACTATCGTGCACTTAACGTAGAATCCATGCCACGATGTGTCCCCCGCATATTTATTAAAGGTGCATTGCAGCAGATATCGTGGATATCTGCTGCTTTGCATTCTGCTTCGTTTTGGGGAGCAGTCACCATTCAACAGTATGGTGACTGCTCCCTCTTGCAATCTAAGAAGTTCCGAAAAATATTTTTTTTTCGGGAACTTGTCTTGATAATGTACGCCAGCTGAAGCTGGCGTACATTATCAAAAATGAGAAATCTCAGTGCTGTCAGCTCTGCTCCGAAGAGCAGAGCTGGACAGCGCATGTGTGGAGGGATCACATGATCCCTCCTTGTCAATCACCGCTCGCTCTCTGCAACTATAGTTGCAGAGATCGAGCGAGATGTTTGTGCATATGTGCAGTTCTTGGAACTGCACATGCGCAATTGCTGAAAGAAGAAGACTGAAGAGGACCAGGAGATCATCCGTGGACATCGCGTTCCGAAGAGGGGGGTAAGTGATTTTTTTATCACAGAAACAGCAGTTTTTCGGAACTGCTGTTTCTGTGCTGGGTTGTACATAAATGTGAGAAATAGTTAATCCTTATCATTGCGATAAGGATTGAAAACTATTTTTCACTTTATGTTAATATTGATAAATGTGCCCCTTAGCACTTTTGTAAGTTGGAAGAAGTTGCGAAGCAAGATGCACCTTTGCAAATCGATGCACATGGCACTGTGATAAAAGATTTTGCACTGCACCTTGGTGGGTTGCACTTCATAAAAGAGGATCTTAGGCTATTTACATTTGCAGTCTTAATGATACTGCATAATGTATATCATTCACATACACAAGACAGATTTTATTAATGAACTGGTTAATCATTTACTTATTGATTTTAACTGAGCTGCCTGGGACTAAAATAGATTTAAAATGCAGAATATTTGGGTGCACACTATTACATCTAATTTGGTACTCTCTAAATTGAGTGCTCTCTAAATTGATGATAATATTCCATATAAATATCTGGTTTTGCTGACTTTCTTGCACCCTGTAAGAGAACAGGGTGCATTTGAAGCTGACAAGAAAGAGTTAAAATGGCAGGTAATCCAAATTTGCAGGAGGGAGACATGAAATCCACACTTTTTTGTTAAATATATTGGACATAATGATTGACAGCTACAAGTTGGGGTAATGAACTTAATATCCCACTTTAAATCCAAATTGGGACCAGATGCTTTTTATTTTACCCCACAGCTCAGTGTCTCTCCTTCCTTACTTCCCAGCCCTGTTCCTCCTACAACTGCACAGACAGCCCCGGGAATTAGACATAATCCATTTCTTTATCATTCCTACATCTTGCGTTTGAAATAGTTTGAAATAGTTTATTTAACTAAATACATACCAGACACTGAACACAGCATTGATATATAGAAAAATCATTACAACAACAGTGCTCTAGGAGAACAAAGGTAAATACGTAGGAAAATGTCTGTATTAAATACGCTCACAACAATGTTGTTAATAAGATATATAATTAATCTAGTCTGAGATGAGAGCATTTATAGGTCAAGATGCAACATCTTTCTTACGGTCAAAATTATATTTGTGCTGCTGACTGCATGGAATTTAGAGCTATGTACAACTGAGGCTCAATTTTTAGAAGAAGTAAATTATTTTGTAATTATTTGGGTTTTCTAAAGTGAGAATGTATGGTATATAATATACAAGTGATGCTAATATATGTAGAAACTCCTGTAAATAATATCTGCATACATTATGACTTCTGATGTCTTTGCTTATAATTGGTGAGTTCTGTTGTCATCACTTTAGTGCTTATAAGGAGAACTTGTATATTATAAGGAATAATTCACCCACTTCTCTAAATTGTTACAAATATCAAAAGTCACCTTATCCTGCATTTGCAAATGTGCGTAACTGAAAATTCTGCATTTTTATGCACAAGTAGAGGCGTTTTTCTCTATTGGATAACCCCACACTATCAAACACATGCTGTGACACTATAAATTGATTTAGCAACTCCCTTTTC
This sequence comes from Mixophyes fleayi, assembly GCF_038048845.1. Taxonomy (NCBI): domain Eukaryota; kingdom Metazoa; phylum Chordata; class Amphibia; order Anura; family Limnodynastidae; genus Mixophyes; species Mixophyes fleayi. Next base: position 115,423,919 of record NC_134407.1, on the reverse strand, counting down.
TGCTTTGTTTGTTTGAGAGGCATGTTTGGTGTCAGTAGATGATATTGAGTGCTGGTGCTGTATTGCCATTTGGAGGCCCTTGGGATGCCTCTTGGTAAATTAGCTCTAACTTTAATAATACAAATATGTACATCCCAAAAAAAGGGACTCTCATTGTTTAGAGTTAGGACCACCCTATTAGCAGAAGTGCCGTGAAGTGGCGGTGGCTTATCATGCATTTGTAAATGTGTGTAACTGAGAATTCTACATTTTCATGTACAAGTAGAAAAGCAGTTCTTTTACTGGTTCACAGCCGTGTGCTGGGGGATTTTTCTCTACTGTTTTCCTGCTTTGGGAGATTCCATAAGGGGTACATTATCCTATCTACTATGTCCAAAACATAATTGATACCATTTTCATTATATGGACGATATTCGTTGCTTGGCCATTACACCAATAAGGACTGTAATGACATTGTATTAAAATATCTATGCTTTAATATGGAGTTGGTCCCCGTTTAGCAGCAATAACAGCTTCCACTCTTCTTGCAAGGCTTTCTAATAGATGTTGGAGTGTTTCTGTGGGAATTTGTGCTCATTCATTTTGTAGAGCATTTATGAGGTCAGCCATGTGCTGGGGGATTTTTCTCTACTGTTTCCCTGCTTTGGGAGATTCCATAAGGGGTACATTATCCTATCTACTATGTCCAAAACATAATTGACACCATATTCATTATATGGACGATATTCGATGCTTGGCCATTACCCCAATAAGGACTGTAATGACATTGTATTAAAATATCTATGCTTTAATATGGAGTTGGTCCCCGTTTAGCAGCGATAACAGCTTCCACTTTTCTTGGAAGGCCTTCCAATAGATTTTGGAGTGTTTCTGTGGGAATTTGTGCCCATTCATTCTGTAGAGCATTTATGAGGTCAGGCACTGATGTTGGATGAGTAGGCCTGGTTTGCAATCTCCGTTCCAGTTCATCCCAAAGGTGTTCCATGGTGTTGAGGTCAGGGCCCTGTGCGGGCAAGTCAACTTCTTCCACACCGAACTCATCAAACCAAGGGCTAGATTTACTATCAGGCGTGATGCATGGCGGCTTCAAACCGCCATGCATCGCGGCGGTTTTCCGGCGTGTTTGCATTGCAAACAGCCGGATTTACTAATGGGCGCATTTCAGCTTCAATTTGAAGCCGCCGGCGATGTAACGGCGGGATGTAATGCTCAAAGCCGCCGGCGGCTTTGAATAGAACATGGCGCTTTTGCTTTAAATGACGGCGCTTTTGTGTAAAGGCGGTTTTTTTGAAAATTACACCTGTCTCCTGGCCTGTTACTATTGGCTATTTTCAAACTCAGGAGATTTGACATCACAAGCCCTATATAAACCACTGGCCTGACACTTTTTTCTCTGATAGGGTTTAGAGGAGTTTTGTGAGAGGAGTTTGGAGGATAGTGGTTTGCTGAGAGTTGGTGTTTGGTGGATTGGTGGAGCGATATCTGATTGAAGTGTGAGTAGTCCTGTGGTTTTTTCCTGTTTTGTACATTTATTTTCTCATTTATTTTCTGTCTTGTATTTTTTGTATTTGACTTGTCCTCTGTCTGTGTTACTTGTGTGTGACTGTGTGGAGAGTGTGTCTGTAGGTAGTGTAGTTTGTTCTTTGTGTTTGTAAGTCCTTCAGTGTTTTGTGTTTTTCTGTCTTCTGGGTAAAAATGTCCAGAGATAGGAGGGGAGCAGAGGCTGAGGAGAGGGAGATGGAGGTTGAGGGGTCAGAGGAGGGAGAGGGAGAGGTTGAGGAGACAGGACAGAGCAGGAAGACCAAGACAGGGAGGAATGTGCGCTTCTCACATGATGAGAATTGTGTGTTGGTGCACAATATCATTCCCTGCTACGAGGTGATCTTGGGGAACCTGGCAGCCCGGACTCCGCTAAGGCGGCGCCACCAATTGTGGGGGAGAGTGTGCGACGCTGTTAACGCGGTGGGCCCACTAAAGAGGACAGTGGCGCACTGCCGCAAGAGATTTTCGGACATTAAGAGGAGGTTGAAGGAAAAAATGGCCCAGGAAAGGAGGTCCACAAGAAGCACGGGTGGTGGCCCCCCTCTTCGCGTTGAATATACCAGCTATGAGGAGGAGCTGCGGCAGATAATGCCCCGTGAAATAGTGGAGGGAATTAATGTGCAAGACACAGATTCGCCCTCGTTTGCCCAAGGAGTTGGTGAGTGATTTGTCCTTTTTAAGCTAACAATATTGAAAATGTTTTTTTATTGTAAAAGTGTCTTTTTTACTCAATCAGTATGTAAAGGGCAATAATTTTGTTTATAACTGTTTTTTAATGTGCAAACACATGTCTTCCAAAGATTTATTATTTGTAAAAGGCTTTTTGCTGCAAATACATTGTATGCTTTTTCTAATACATCCAGATTCACCTGGACCACAGTTGAGTCCCATTCCTACAGCTACACCTCCACCTTCAGTCAGTGATTCGGCCACAGAAGAGCAAGCAGGTGTGTGATTTATGTTTTTGTGCTAAATAATGGAGTTAATTGTTTTTCTGTGGAAATGTTGCTGGCAAAATTTTTTTTATTAAAATATGGTGTGCTATGCGACCTTAGGGCTACATTTACTAAACTGAGATGTTGGCTAGAGCAACCAATCTGAATATACCTTTACTTTATTTATTGCATTCTACAAAAAGAGAGCTCAAATCTGATTGGTTGCTATAGGCAACGTCTTCACTTTTTTACACACGCAGTTAAGTCAAAATACCCAGCATGTACTACACAGAGGGAGGACTGAAATAGGATTTGTGTACCCCAAGGCACGGTCTAGCCAGATATTGCGTAATAAATCACAATATTTGTAGGTTACAAATACTATGCTTTTTTAGCCCCCTCAACCATACATAGTTCATATGATACTGGGTATTAAAAGGATAATATGTGCATCCTTAAGCAGGTAGCATAGGACAATAAATCATTAATGCAAAAATTGTGAAACAATCTGTAGTTTGTAAAGATTATTCTTTCCTATCAAGTGTTCAGAATGCAATATACAAACATATTATATCCTATATACTTACCGTCATTTTCATACACAGGGCCCTCTTCATACCAGGAACCTCAGGTGGAGTCCCTCCAAATGTCCCCTGAGCCAGATGAGCAAACCATAATCACCCTGGAAACAGTGGATGCCCCTGTGTCTGGTTTCCAGGATGTTGCACCTGGCCCTGCTGAAGCCCCAGCACACCAGCAGCCGGCACCTCAGAGTATGGACCCAGCCCGTGAAATGGCGCAGTCTATTGGTGCTTTCCAGCAGCAGCAATCAGTCTTCATGGAGAGCCAAACTCACAACATTTCCCAAATTGCGGCCCAGTTGAGGCGGATACACCGCACAAATAGCCAAATTCCTGCTGCAATCAATCGTCTGGCTAATGCCTGGGAGCAATCCAATCTGCAGATGGCCCAAATGACTGGGGCTGTGGAGGCATTAAATTCCTCCGTTCGCGAGGGGAATGCGAACCTGACCCGGCTGGCAGGCCAACTGCAGCAAGAACTCATTGCCCGCTTGCCTGCACCCTTTTCCTCGGCCACCACAAGTACCGCTAGTACGCCAAGCACATCGGCACAGAGTACTCCTCCAAGGAGAGGTGCTCGCACCAGGGGTGGGCCAGGGAGAGGACAGAGTGGGGCAAAACATAGCGATATGCAAGCAAAAAGGCGTCGCTAGCGCTAACACATGACTATTGCCTCATGCTTTTTTTACTTTGTATAAGCATTATCCTTTATTATTTATTGTGTTGTACTGCAATAAATGCAGTTACATTTCTATGGTGTCAGTGTTTATTTTCTGCTAATTAAACAAGAGTATAGTGATGTTTTAAAAAACTAGGCACTCAAATCATTTACACATTGCCCTCTGACTGTCACAAACATTGCACTCACATCAAACACATTTTAGAGAAATAAATGTTTTTCCTATTGTGTAGTAGTTTGTAATGAGACGGACTCTAATCTGCCTTCCGCCCTCTGTGCTCTGCACATCACCAGATGTGACACAGACCCCTTCTGCTTCAGTGTGTACTGCACTAATCGGTGGGGTAAATTGATGTAATGCTAGATTATGTATAAAACAGCCAGCCAGGATAATATCAGACCCCTTTTCAGGTGCATACATAACCACCCCACCAGATTATTCTAGTAAGCTGAACCTGGTTTACCAAAGTACAAATGTACGCTATAACACACCTCTACTAGTGGGTTTGTGCCTGAATTTGTGCTGTGCAGATGTGTGAGGATGCAGCAGAGGAGTCATCAGCCAGAAACCCATTCTTTATTGAGTACAGTTAAAATTGCTTTTACACTCTGTTAAGGGATTTGTTGCAATATTAAACAAATGTTGAACTTAGTAAAAAAATTGCATCGTGGGAAAACAGAAGAGAAAAAGAAACCCAAATTACACTGCCATTACAAGACACTGGCCTTCTAACATATACAATCCCAAAGGGACAAACTTTGCACATGAAATGGCCCTTTCCCTTCTGTTCAGATTGACCAAATACCTCAAACAGCACACTGTTTGAACAATCTCGCCGCTCACAAGCAGCGCTTTCATTTTGGTCTTTTGAATGGCGGTTTTCCGGCGCCTTTATAAACCCCCCTAATAGTAAATCCGGCTGTTTGTATGTGGAGCATTGTTGAAACCGTCACGGCGCTTTATACAGAGGCGGGTTTGAAAACATCATTTCTGGCCGTTTGGATGGCGGGTTTAGCGTTAGTAAATCCGGCGATGGCTAAACCGCCAGCAAACCCGCCGAAAGTCGGCGGCTTTACAAACACGCCTGATAGTAAATCTAGCCCCAAGTCTTTGTAGTCCTTGCTTTGTCAACTGGGGTACAGTCATGTTGGAATAGAAAAGGTCTTTTCCCCAACTGTAGCCAAACAGCTGGAAGCATAGCATTGTCCAAAATGACATGGTATGCTGAAGCAATAAGATAAGCCTAGCCCAAATCCTGACAAACAGCCCCATACCATTATCCCTCCTCTTCCAAACTTCACAGTTGGCATAATGCAGTCAGGCAGGCAACGTTCACCTGGCATCCGCCAAACCCAGACTCGCCTACCTGACTGCCAAACAGAGAAGCGTGATTCGTCACTACACAGAACACATTTTCACAGTCCAGTGTCATTGTGCTTTACACCACTCCATCTGACGCTTGGCATTGGTCTTGGTGATGTGAGGCTTGCATGCAGCTGCTCGGCCATGGAAGCCCATTCCATTAAGTTACCGCCACACAGTTTTTGTGCTTACATTAATGCCAGTGGAAGTTCGGAACTCTTCAGCTATGGAATCAGCAGAGAGTTGGCGACTTTTATGCATCATGCGCCCTAGTAGTCGTTGACCCCGCTCTGTGATTTTATGTGGTCTTCTGCTTTGTGGTTGAGTTGTTGTTGATTCTAAACGCTTCTACTTTCTAATAATATCATTTACAGTTGAGCATGGAATATCCAGCAGGCATGAAATTTCACGAACCGTCTTATTGAAAGGTGGCATCCTATCACAGTTCCACACTTGAAGTTACTGAGCTCTTCAGAACGACCAATTTTGTATCACAAAAGTTTTGCAAACAGAAACTGCATGGCTAGGTGCTTGATTTTATACACCTCTGGCAACGAGTCTGATTGAAACATCTCAATTCAATAATTAACAGGTGTGGCCAAATACTTATGTCCATATAGTGTATATCAAAAGTCAGGAGGAACTGTGTATTGTGCTCTAAGTTTCATGTGTATAAATTTAATGTGTAAATGATCACGATCAGAAATCTTGTGTCCACTTGCATCTGACAAACAGGGCTCAGGCCCACACTGCCTCTTATTCCGGTGATTGCTATATAGAGTACTTTCTGGTGGCTAGTATGCAAAATAAGGTACAGTCTAGTGGAAACTATACAAACCTGAGCCAATTCTATTTCCCGGCACACAATTCAAACACCATTGTGATAGCAGTTGTACGTTTAATCTGGCTAAGCTAACATATGAAGTAGACCTCCAATATGGTGACTAGTGTATAACAGAAATTATTTGTAAAGTTTTCTGTTTGACACTATATACAAATCATAGTGCCAGGAGCTGTCTGCTAGATGTTAATGACAGCACCTGAAAGGTCTCTCCTGGCAACAAGCAAGGGGTAGGGCAAGGATGTGTTACTATAAATGTTGAGAGCCACATCTCCCCCTTATGCATATCAGGTCCTCTAAGTGACTTTCAACTGTAAACCATGATGGTGATTCTGGTGTTGTATTTATTTTTTTAATTGCATTATTGTGCTATAGAAATAAAAGTGCCAGGACAACCATTAACCTAACAAAGTTAACAATCAAATTTCATGGATGTAGTCTATCAGTAAGGGATTTTTAATCTAAAAAGAGGTAGCAGCAAGGCAACATAGAAAAGTCTGGTTAATTTACTTTCATACACCCTTTTGACCTTGTGCATGTTGTTTCATTCGTCCCTTTCTCTTAAAAATGGTCCCTGGTAATCTCAAGTATAAGACAATTTTCCATGAGAGAAAATTCCAAACTAAAACTTAATTTTACATAACAGTTGTTTGGTGCCTCTCCATTTCTGCCACTAAAAGTTAATTTTCAAACATATAAACCTAGAAAACTGTTACCTCCTTTCCTCCTCACAAAATGGGAAATTATTTATATATTGACATTGCAATGCACCTTGTGTATATAAGTGTAAATGTACAGATATATTTGTATATGGTATGATGTCTTCCTGTGTAAGGAAAGATAACAGAGGGCGGGGATTAGCCCGAGGTAACATAAACGCTGAGGGGGCAGGTAAAAGGAAGCACCAGTATAGCAATAGTTAACTCTACTGGGGGGCAGGGGTCAGCCAATCAGTAGGGACGTAGGGGGCAGGATTACAGGAAGGTAGTGGGGGAAGCAGCATAAGGTCCAGGTACCAGCAGTCAGCTTCCCCTTTCATTGTCTGGAGAGTTTTTGGAGGGAGTCCATCGTCTTTCCTGCTCTGCTGTCCTGGTGAGAGTTTGTTGGGTGAGCGTCTGGCCTTCTCTGCTGTCCTGGTGAGTATTACCGTGCAAACTGTTTAATTTTGTACTCCTGTTGTTTAGTAGTGTATTATAGTACCTTGTATTTCTGGTCCTCTCCTGTGTTTCCCCTTGCTTTCTGCTTAATTTCTACCTGCATCTCCTTCTCTTTTTACTGCATTTTTCCCCTTATTTCTGCACCTTTTTCCTCTGCTATTCCCTGATTTCCTCCCTTTTCCTTGCTATTCACCCAGCTGCCCATCTCCACTCTCTCCCCTTCCAATCTGCCCCGGGTTCACCCCTCAGTTCATCACCCCCCCACCATGCTTAGGGCCAAGCGCTCCAGGGTCCCCCCCTCTGCCTCTTAGAGGCTACCTTCCCCACCGCAACCGCTGCACAGCGGAGAGCAAGGGACCAGTCCACTCCGCTGTGTGTGCCGCCCTCCCTCCCCTCAGTTAAAAGGCCGGGGAGACAACGTGGGTCCGCCGCGACCGTCAATGCGGGGTTGGCGGCGGCCATTAAATTATTCCCCCCAACCCAGAACCAGACAACCAGACTGGCGCTGGGGTTGGGGAGGGAAACGCTGCAGGTCTGCTGAAGTAAACCCAAACATAATTATAGAGGCTGGCATCCTTAGCTGCAATCCCCTCCCAGTTCCACAGGGTCATAGCATAACAGTGGCGGCTGAAGTAAGTGCTTCAGAACAGTCTATTATGGCATTGGGTAGGTGGAAGTCAAAGTGTTTTAGGATGTATGTTCATCCACCAATTGAACTCTAGCGGTTCGCTGCTATTTCGGGAGGTTGACCCATGACATAGGTTGCTTATCTTGTTGAAAGGAGGCGAGGAGGGTTTCGCCATTTTCTTTTCTTCGGGGGCCTGATTGGCTGTTGGCACCCCGAGGTTTCTGGTTTTACCTCCGCATGGGTCACCCTATCTAGCACAAACAATGGTGTCCCTTTCCGCTATATATTAAGTGTGTATTACGTCTCTTGTTGACACGCATCTCAATCCACCTTGCAGGTTCTCGTCAGGATGAACAAAGTATTTGGCTGGTTGGCCATTCAGTCGTCTTTTGGGTCAGTAAAAGTGGCCCCGCTCATAAATGGGCCAGATCCACCCAGGCAAGTTTGGTGGATAGGACACAGGGGGACGCTATTAAAGGTTCTAATGGATAGCAAAGTGAGATCTAGGCGCCCTTCTTACAACCCCCTCGGGGCAATGATTTGGGTATGGGTAAGGTCTGGAACCCATAGTAGTATCCAAGCAGACATGAGGGTAATTAAGCTTCATTGGTCACCTCATATGGGTACATTTGTCAGATACAGGGTTGCCGTATTTGGTAGAGCAGATTTTCAGTGCTTTGGCTATGAGAGGTCAGTTGGTGGCGGGCTCGGGTTCCTAGCGGGAACCCAGCTGTGGTGGTAAGCCGCCCAGTCAGCGGACAATTTGGTCACATTCAAGACATGGTAGGACTCTCCCCTAAAGGGATTGGGCAATTAGTGAGAATAACCCTTCGGGGTTATGGGGCTCCGCTTAGGCGGGTATGCCTCAGCCGTACCCAATCTATTGGGGCGGAGATTATAGCTCATGGGTGTGACCAAGGGGCCGATTGGTCTGCTTATATTTGCCACCTCTTCACAATATATTGATAATCTCAATAAATTGTTGACCTTTCATTTTAGACAAAACAAGTCTCCGTGTCTTTATTTCATAGTGGTATTTTAACTCTGTCAGTAACACTGTAAAGGTAAAATGTCACCCGATAAGTGGATTATGGCTAGTAGGGGAAATTATCCCAATGGTGAGCCATGTGTATGTGGACGCACACAGTAGTTAGAGAGCTAGAAATTGCTATAAACCATCTTTAAACCACCGTGTATTTAGACACCCCCTTGTTGCCTGTGTTCAGAGCTACACCCTGGATGGGTGTAGCTTCATGTCCATTGACCCAGTCAATTCTATTCTTGGTTGGGTGGTTCAGTGCCCAGATTGGTTTTCTACTCAAATTACTACCTAGGACTGGTGCAGTTGTTCAAGTGCATATTTGAGTTTATGATCCTTGTGTAAACCGGTTTTGGCTCTATATATAGGAACAGGCTATTACAACCAACACATTAATCCATCCCCCAGCTGTCCTGCATTAAACGCAGAGTTTTACCTCAGTGCTCTGACAGTTACCCATCAATCTAAGGTCTGGAGGATCCAGACAGGGCAGCCAGCAAAACAAAAAACAGTGCTGCTGCAGCAGCTGCACACTCCACCCAGAAGCAAAAGTGGTTCCAGGAGCTAGAGAAAGAACCTATTGGTAACCTGGGGCCCGATTCATCAAAGTTCGCAAACGCATACGCATCTGCTAAATGGCTCTGCGCATGCGCGAAACAACACTTAAGCAGCGCAAAACACTACATACGCTACTCAAGCACGGCAGATACAGCTCTCAAAAGGCGACTCAATCTCAAACTGCAACGCAAATAGATTTGAGATGACTGCTGACCACTTGAGAACATATGGGTGGGTATGGGCGGAGAGTAGGCGCGGACTGGGCGGAGATAAGATAGTACTTGAGTAAAGTAGGCGTTATGCTTTTTCACTTGAGAATAGTAGGCATTCCCTCTGCCCAGATGAGTGAAACTGACGTCACTCCTGTCTCAAATCTTTCACAAAAGTTAAGGAAGGCCAGGGTCATGTTTAACTCCAATACAGCTAGCTAAAACCACTATTAAACGCCTTTAGGAGCATCTTTTGCGTTTAAAATGCAAAACGAAATATGCACAACATACATACATATCAATACAGACTGCCTGTGCCATTTTTTTTTTTTGTAAAAATTTTTTTTTATTGAGCTTTTAGATATCTTACAAATGTTCCATTAGTATGTTTGTGTAAATTAAGCTTTTTTTTGCTTTACATACCCCTTTCTAATCAATGCAATTCGCAAGTGCAACATGTTTGATGTTATTTTGGCCTCAATCCGGAACTGCCGGAATGCCGGAATTAGTTAGCTGGAAATAGCGCCCTCTGCTGCTTACTGCCTCTTCAGTAAAGAGGACTGCCTTTTATAGGCCTGTACACTGCTAGCCACATATCTTCTCAGCATTATGGGGAGAATCCAGGTCACAGTGCATTCCGGCTGCCAGAATGGTTGCCTCAGTGCATTCCACATTCATTCCGGCTGCCGGAATGGTTGCCTCAGTGCATTCCACATTCATTCCACTGCCGGAATGGTTGCCTCAGTGCATTCCACATTCATTCCACTGCCGGAATGGTTGCCTCAGTGCATTCCACATTCATTCCGGCTGCCGGAATGGTTGCCTCAGTGCATTCCACATTCATTCCACTGCCGGAATGGTTGCCTCAGTGCATTCCACATTCATTCCACTGCCGGAATGGTTGCCTCAGTGCATTCCACATTCATTCCACTGCCGGAATGGTTGCCTCAATGCATTCCACTTTCGGAATGGTTGCCTCAGTGCATTCCACATTCATTCCGGCTGCCGGAATGGTTGCCTCAGTGCATTCCACATTCATTCCACTGCCGGAATGGTTGCCTCAGTGCATTCCACATTCATTCCGGCTGCCGGAATGGTTGCCTCAGTGCATTCCACATTCATTCCGGCTGCCGGAATGGTTGCCTCAGTGCATTCCACATTCATTCCGGCTGCCGGAATGGTTGCCTCAGTGCATTCCACATTCATTCCGGCTGCCGGAATGGTTGCCTCAGTGCATTCCACATTCATTCCGGCTGCCGGAATGGTTGCCTCAGTGCATTCCACATTCATTCCACTGCCGGAATGGTTGCCTCAGTGCATTTCACATTCATTCCACTACCGGAATGGTTGCCTCAGTGCATTCCACATTCATTCCACTGCCGGAATTGTGCACACTGCATGGGTAATTATTTCATTTTATGTAAAATGTCTCCCAAACAATAGACTTTGTCATAAATATTTATGATAAATCTCCAACCATTCTGAACAATTACCAATATCATTAGTCTCAATATGTTACATGCCTGATTTGACAGTTGGTGATGGTGCGTTTGCAATAACAAATAATATTAATAGACATATAATAACTCGAAACAATATTTTAGGGTTTTACCCACATGATTTATGCAAATTTAAAACAAGTGTACTATTACCACAGGGACACTTTTAACAGCAACACAAATAGTGTAAGGATATTAATGATCCCTAAGAGCCGAGAGAATTGGTGAGGACTCGAACCCACGTAGCAAGTTTGCAAGGTGGATTACCTAACTGCTACACCACTGTACAAGTGGTGATGTCAAGGGAATAGAATACAAATTAAAGATGACCAGCAACTTCTAGCCTAAGTTGTTTCCCTTAAAACATGGGGAAAGATGGCATACTTGGAAATATTATACCCAGAAAGATTTGGTGCATGCAGAGTCACAATGTATGCATATCGAAATATATCCATGTTGATAAATACAAATCTCAAATAGAACATTTATTGCTCCCATTTCTACAATTTGATTTGGTGGAGCACTTCGCTTTTTCCACTGTTGCCAGTACAGAATTCCTATGTCTTTGAAATCCAAAGTCTTTGCCAACATTTGCTTTGCTGTGTTGTAGCTGATAACACTGTTGAACATTACATATAGCCACCTTACACACCAAAACATATACTAAGTCACAGAGTGGAATAAATACCCTCAAACTTGTAAATATACCAAGGTTAGCCACATACACGCATCATTCAGGGTTCAAACTCATTACCTTGTTGTTGTAAGCTCATTTCTTTATTCACTAAGGTATACTTCACATTGAAACACCAACACCAAACTGCACATTAACTAGTTAGCACAGCTGAATGACTGTCTTAGACCTGATAAATTGCCCATGTTGCAATTAATATGAACAGCATGATGGATAACGTGGTATTAAAATATTAACCCTAGATAAACACACACATGAATAAAAACACTGTTTTACTAAAGCAGCAGAAGCTGTAAAAACGTCAAACAAACGCGAATTAAGTGCGTTTGCGAATCCTACGCTAAATACAAGCAGTTGCATATATTTTTTTAATTTTAGGAGTATGCTTAATAATGTGTTTTATTAACTTACTTGGTGCTTAGGGTTGACCTGGGGTCTTGAACTTCTGCACTTAGTATTGGTGGGTGAAATACATAACCACTACACTATCGTGGCACATCTAAATGTAGCACATGCAAATGAATCATACGTCATATAATTGTACTTAAAACTATTTTACCCATACTATTGCCACAACACTAACAGCTTAGCTCATTAATGACATCTGTAATAATCGTTATAATCTTTACTTACCCTACAGAAAATAAAGGTCACTTTTACACAAAACCACACTTGGCTAATTAGAACGCACCTGCGTGCTCCTAATGACGTGTCCGGCATACTCTGCGGCCTACTCACCTGCATTTAATTCACTAATTACAGTGCTACTTAAAAATGCCTTGCTTGGCCTTCTGTGTTGTTGGGAGATTCACAGTTCTGGGTAAGTAGCCCTTAATGGTGAAATGTTTCATAATCTCTGCAGTTTATTGCTGTACCTTGCTCAACACTCATGTTTATTTTTTGGAAAAGCTATTGGTGAGATACAGAGAGAAAATTATGCTGAAAGGTCCTAATGGTAAAGAATTTTATGTTGAAGGTTAGTGGAAAAGTCTTTAATTAGCTGCAGAGTTTGAATATTGAGGCAACTGTGTAGACCTGGGATGTGTCTCTGCATAGATACCTCTCGACTGTAGTGACACACATAAAGATTATCCATCTATATTGATTTATTTTGTACCTGTTTATCCTCCCCCCACAGATTTTGGTCCTGGATTGTGTTTTTTGGGTGTCTAGTGCTTGCTTATTGACATTCCACATTTGTCTGTGTGTGTGGTAAGTAGAAACCAGATATTGTTTTATTACATACCCCTTGTTAAAACACTTTGCATTAAGAATGTCCATGCTGTTATATTTTTATTTTTTTTTGTTTTTCTTTTTCTAATACCTTTTATTTGAAGTGTGGTTTTTCAGACCCTACCTTAAAGACACATTAACACTCTGTGCTTGAGTCATTAAGGAGAGCAAAGGATAAAAAATAAGTAAATGTTCTAGTGGACAAAGCATGTTACAATGTAATGGGTCAATGTAATTTTTTTGGTTATTTTTGGAACAAAACATAAATATCTTCACATTTAAAAGATCAGTGGTCAAATCATGTGCAAGCTTAGTCAAGGGTTGATTATCTAAGGTATGGTAATTCAAAATGGGACTATGAATAGACATGGTCTGGTGTGTTAGTGAAATGGTTTATATGTGTAATAATAGTGGAAAAACCATGGCTACCTGTATTATACCTTTACAATGTGTGTAGAAAGTATAGCCTTAATGTCTTTAGCTAAATGCACGTTAATGGGGTAGTTTAAATCTACAGCCTAATGTGGCAACATAATTGTTTGGTTTTTCTACAGTTTATTGATCAGCACATATAGTGTTGAGGAGTGCACATTATTGACACTTTATTTGTTTTTCTTATATCTACAGCCTTTAGATTACACTTGGCCTGCAGTGCTGGCTTTTCTGCCAGTGCACTTCCTTTTGGAGTTGGTGGATGTTGCCATGGTGAAGGGTGTTGTCAAATGTTAGTAGTATAGTGCTATCTGCACTAAAATGTGATTGGCCAGTGAGTGTGCTCCATACAATAATGTCGTCGTTACTAAGCCTGCAATGTGTGGTTGCACAAACAAAACATATGGGCAGATGCTAGCTATGTAACATATGGGTTTGGTGTTTCAAATTAAGTCAAATAGTGCATTCAGAATCCTAGGTATAGTCCAAACACACAAGCCATTATTATTCACTATAATATTACTGGCTTTTTTACACATGCCAATACAGTGCTCAACCTCTTGATATCAAAATGCAAGTTGTCTGAGCTAATATTGCCATATTAATTTGTTGCCTTTCGTTCAACAGGGTGTGTTGGCGTGGATTTTGGATTTGTGCAATTCGTGTCTCACTACATGTTGTTGAATTTCTCCAGAGCTCCAAGCCTGCTTATGTCTCTCTTCAGTCTGGCCAGATTGTCATCTCTTAATCCAAGGAACTTTTACACACACAGACCATTACCTTGTTTGCTTTGTTTTTGTCAGCACGTTTCAATTAATATATGTAATAAATCTAGCCTATGCTGCAAATGTGTCAGCAATCAGTTGTCATGCCATTTTGTACCATTACTACAGTGCACTGATTAATATTTTAATACCCATAAATCCATGTGTAGTGCTTTCAAAACTATTGTGGAACAGGTTTTATTTTAAATGAATATATGAAATCTAGGTGTGGTTATTTTCTCCTTTGCCACAAATACACCATAGCCTACAAACACGCTCAATGGGGTAAATGTATAGTTTTAGAAAATGTCTATAGTGTGGAGGTTTGTATGTGTGTTTGGTGCTTAGTAGTAAATTGTTTGGACACTTTCAGCTTTTAGAGCGAACATGTGATGTGCGTAGGAATATAGGCATCACATTACAGGTAAATGTATATAAAGAAAGCAAAAATGTTAGCAGTGTCAGGTCACACACTACCAACTTTTGGCCCTTGGCCAAATGGGATAACAATATTTTTCGCTTGTGCTAGTGGCACTTTGTTTCAAAGTGGTCCAACACCCACATGCCAGACACAAACCCCACACTAACAATTATGGGGAATGCATTAGGGCACTAAGCTAGTGGAGTCTTGCTACAAGGCCATAATACCATCACCTAGGGCCTGATTCATTAGTAATCTTCTTATCTTGTGCAAAAGGTAAGATGCTTATTGTTACGAAGAAACAGGGAGATAGGCTGAAAATCCATCTTTGCTTCACTCTTAACGTAAGAAATTCTTCACTTATGCAGTGGATTTTGCTTCTTATCTCTCTTTTCTGAGCATGAACAGAGTGGACTAACTTAAGATAAGCAAAAAATGACAGATAAGATCCTTAATGAATCAGGCCCCTAGTTTGCTAATTGGTCAAGGCAGCTCTATGTAAACTTACAGCCAACATAGATACTCCACATGAGAACTAGTTACATTAGTCTGATTACACATTGTTAGGCAGCGGTCACTTGACATGTTTGCTGAACCTGATAATGTAGGTCTCCAATGTTATTGTGGTGTAGAAATGTGAAATTTATTCTCAATAACATTTTCATGTAGATTGCCCTCTGAAAGTGGAAAGTAGTGACAAATTCACATTCCACTTTTGTTTCTCTTCAAAGTGTGTGTCGTAATACAACCTATGTCTGTTTAAACATGCTAGTCAATGTTAACAATAATTTGCAGCATTTGTCCATGGGCAAGGGAAGTACAAAGCCTTAATGTACAGATATCCTCCCTTTAGGATTATGGCTCCATGTTCAAATTCCTTTACCACCATCTAATCCAGGGGTGGGCAAACCTGTCCTCAAGGGCCATATCCAGTTCAGGTTTTTAGGATTTCTTTAATCATGTACAGCTGAGTTAATCTATTTGGCTGGGTCAGTAATTATCCCACCTGTTTCTACAGACAGAAATCCTCAAAACATGAACTGGATATGGCCATTGAGGACAGGTTTGCCCACCCCTGATGTAATCCAAGAGTGTTGGGCCGAGTACATAGTAATTTGAGGGATTATTGTCTGGTAGATATTGTTGATGTTTACATTGTTAGGTGAGGCATCCAGTTTTTTTGGCCTATAGATGGTGAACGTGTGCAATGGGTACCTGTGTCTGTATTAGCAAGAAATCACAACATACCAAGCTTCAAATTATAATATGTTGCCCGTTATATAAAATAGCTTGGCCTTGCATAAATGTTTTCCAAAACTGGAAGGGACGGGATTTACAAATCCAAGAGACGTGCCCACTTTAACAATGAATGTATCAGTGTACATTACGTAAGAAACTCTAGGGTCTGTTTGTTATAATAATGTATTCAAGGTTCCAGATTGGTTTAAACTATCATGGATTGGGGGGATCAGATCATAGAGTTTGGAAAAGTCTTTACAGGATAGAGGAGTTTGGTGGACAAACTACCTCTTGGAGTCTACTTACTTGTATTACAGAGTGTGCTTCTTTGCCTGACCAAACCATATCTATACTCCAAGCTTTTTCATTTGCGTCTTACATGATTAGTCAGACACACAGCACTACATACACCCTTATATTGTGTCAAACTGTCACGTTAGTCTGTATTTCTTGATCCGAATCAGGGACCCTTGGGATTACCTGCAGCAGGTCTGAATCTGAACAGAGCAGCCTGGATGATCTTCCTGCTCATGTTCTTGCTGATTGTCCAATTTAGCAGGGGAATGAGCAGTCTGAGAATGTGGACACAAACACTGATTTTGTAATGCAGCCAGAAACACTGGGGCCAATAACTATCCACTGGAGAGAAGTGTGTTGTTTAGGCAATGAACAGATCACAGCACCAGCTTTAAATAGTTTGTCCCAAGCAACTATTGGCTGAGCACTTAATGGGATCACAGGTGCTGAATCTGGTTGATCTGGAATGATCACCTGACTGCATCCAAGATGCCTGTGCACATGCAGCAGAACAAACAGTGTGTGTTTGATTACAAACGAAGCTGTGGAGGACGGGAATGTTGCTTTGAGCAGCATTCAGAAATATGTATCCTTGACATCTAGGTTCATTATTCAATCAGGGCCATGGCATGGTTTTGATCAGCACACTGATATTAGATACATATTTGTTTGAATACGTTAATGAATCAGCCAGTTTGTTTGGAGATTATACTTTGGTTAGACTTGATAACAAGTATTGTTTTTAAAAAAAACATTATGGAATCTGCCGTACAAAATAAATACACATTTCAGTAGTAGGAATTTTTTTATTACAAAAAAAAAATATATACATATTTTCGTCATATATTAAACTATATTTATTAGGTTAAAACAATACAAATTATTTTTTCCGTGTCTTTTTAAAGGGGGTTGGAAGGGAGGCTCCCCTACTCCGACTTCTTGTCACCCGTGATGTAGAGGAGTCAGAGGAACCAGGCAATGGGGCAAGGCAAGCGGGTTGTGTCCGACGAGGTGAAGGTGCAGGGTCAGGGGATGGGGATGGGGCCACGACAGGTGAGGGGGAAGTGGGCACAACAGGGGATTGGCCATAGCCACGAGCAAAGGCTAAACACATAAAACGACATAGTTCGGGGTCAGGGAGGGCGGACGCGACAGACACATCAGGGAGGGCGGAGGCGACAGACACATCAGGGAGGGCGGAGGCGACAGACACATCAGGGAGGGCGGAGGCGACAGACACATCAGGGAGGGCGGAGGCGACAGACACATCAGGGAGGGCGGACGCGACAGACAACTGGGTATGGGGGCTGCCGAACAAATAATCTGAGCTGGGTGAAGGGATTGTGCCGGAGGTGCGTTGGGAGTGGGCATGCAAGATATCACCCAGGAGTGTTGCAATATTTGTCACTGAAGTATTTAAATTATCCATTTTGGTGGCGAGTGTCGTCAGTAAAGAGGTGTGTGTGCTCATGAAATCGGAGAGTGTGTTAGTGAGACTGGTGATTTGCTGATCCGTGTGTTGGACAGTGCTTGATATTTGTGACAGGTGAACATTCTGTGCAAGAGTGACGTCTTTAAGATTTTGGGCTGCGTGTGCGAGTGTCCGCTGCCTTACATATTCAGCTGGAGGCAGCTGAGGCTCCTCCACATCACGGGCAACTTCATCATCCACTGGTGAAGCAGGCGCCTGCTGCTCACATGCTGTAGAGAGATAATAAGTAAAATAAAGTAATTAGAATCAATGAGTAAGGTGCGATATTATATTGGCAAAAACATCTTACAACGCGTGATGTAGCATTGGTAAAGTGTCAGCTTCCCTTGAATGTGCTAGCAGCCCTTTCCGCTCCCCAAATACAAACATTGCCACTTATGGTCTGACATTTTAGGATGAGCCCTACATATTGAGACCATTTGTCTTCAGTGTGTAAATTTAATCTCCTACTATGTGATAGGCAAACACATTGTGCAATTGAAGTTTACCTTCACACACACATCCTGAGAGTTGACACTTTTACTCAGACAGATACAAAGCTTTACAGACATTAAGTAAGCAAACTCATCATGTACCTAGTGGAGCGGCCTCTCCTGTTCAGGATGGGCTAGAGCGAGTGTCTATGTCGCCCACCCCAACTATCTCCACCAGGGCTATTGCAGCCCTCGCCCGCTCCTCGAGGGGTGTTAAAATAGTACGTAGTCGAGGCCCCCCACCAGTGCCTTGAGCATGCCTGTGAATCTCAACAAGCTTCGCTTTCAGGCATCCTTTATAGTCTGCCCATCTGTGGAATAGACAAACATTATTGCCTCACATAGTACCTTCAACTCAAAATGACACATTTTTCAATAAAATACATTGCATGTTTGCTAATCACACCAATTTAACCTTCACATACAGTAATACAGATTTTGCTCTTTTGAAGCGCGTATAATGTGGTAAACATATTATGTCAATGTGACCAAGGGCCATGGTGTTAGTTTCTGAAAACAAAGGGCCTGATCAACAAATGCATTGGAGTCACAAGGTGGTTTCACCTCACAGGTGACTAATGCTACTATGTCACAATATCCATATTTATCTCTAGCGATATCTATATATATTATTTGACAAATAGACACAGTCAGTAAAGTTAAATAGGGCTATTATTTTTAAATTTAATTCGTACCTTTTCTGTACTTCAACCTTTGTACGCTCATACGGAGATATTTCATTGATGAGCCTTGTGATTTCCTGCCAATGCATTTGGCGCTCGCGTCCTGTTATTTGCCGGTTCCCACTGAGTTATTTGATAACTAAGACACACATATTTAATTTAAAAAACAAAAACTACATTAGAAGAGACAAGCACATTGTATATATTATAATAATTTCCTTACTTTTATTGTTACTGTTTGTTGTTTGCTTATTAGGCAAAGTATGTAAATGTTTTCACAGTTCAATGTGTCCTGTTCAGTCAAATCAGCTACTGAACAGGCAGTAAGGCAAAGCACAGGTGGGTTTAAATGGAGGTTTGGATTAATTAATAAACCAGGTGTACACTCTTCCTCCTAATTGCAATGCACAGAGTACTCGTCTCATCGTAGGGGGCCGCCATGTTCTTGGTGGGAGAAACACAGGTGTGTGAAAGATCCGCATGTGACGTGAGTTACGCCCATACGTGCTCTGAGAACCAATCGGAGCTCAGAATACTGCTGAGTTGGTTTCTGTGAGGAAAAATGAGGGCTAGTATTTTCGCGAGGCGTGAGCTCCGTGTCCTCACAGAGGCCATGGACAATGTGCCCTCTGGGCGATATGTGTCCAATGAGGGTAAACTGCGGGCATATCAAAGGGTCCGCAGACATTTACGCCTGCGGTATGGGATACGCAGGAGCGTCGTCCAGCTCCAGAGGCGCTGGAGCGATCTCCGGCGCCGTCAGCCCAGGCTCCTTGATGACCTCCGGCAGGAGATAGTAAGAAGTGAGTTCTGTATTAATCGCAAAAACCATCACATGTGTACATATATATTTGCTATATGTTTGTAAATAAGTTCACCCTAATCACCTGACATGGCCTACATAACAATGTGCAAGCACACTCTAAAGGACATGCCCCTTCCAGTGCACCCAAAATGCTTTGCCTCCTGTCTCCTACATTTGTCTGCTGAGAATTTAATGACCTAAATGTTTGATTGTGAAAAATCTGACCATTAAGGGTGGGTTTTGGAATCAGCCATTGTAACTCTTGACCCGTGTGCTGTAGCTTGCTGGTCTAACCTTAAAAAATTTTTGTAGGGGCAGATGTGTTGTCATTATTTGGCAAAGATGTAAAAGCCAGGTTTCAAATTCCTAACACCTTAGTGTATAGACTAGTTTTTAAAAACTCCCATAAGATGCAAACAGATTACAGAGTGTACTAGATTTAGCTAATCAATCATTACTTAACTGCCTATTTTAAACTATTGTAGACTGTGAGGTAGTCCCAACAAAGGGTGATTTCCAAAATATACTCAACATTCTAAGATTTGGAGCTCCATCCACTAATTCTGTGATCATGTAAAGAGAGAGCTAATTGACATCATTACCAGGGCCATGGGAGTTTGCTGACTTAAATTCACCTACATGAAAAAACATACTAGGGCCAAATTTGTTCAAAACCTAATTAGGCGGCCAGTAGTATGTTTAGGGAGTGTGGTAGACAACACATACAAATATGGAGCAAGCCTCCAAACTCCACACATATGAAACAATAATCAGGGAGTTGAACTTCTGACCCCAGTGCTGTGAGGCAGATTTGCTAACCACTAGACCACTGTGACGGCCCGACAAGTTATGTGAAATGCTTTGTGTCCATCATGTTTAGCGCCTTGTTTTTGGAGTAGCTAATATTTCTGTATCCTGCCAATGCAAAGTTTATTAAACATGTATGATCATCCGATTTTCAAAATACTATCAGTTTTTTAAGCTGGTGCTTGTGTTAACATGCCCTTTTTTTGAATCATTCTTTTTTCTAACAGACCGGGCACGCTGGGAACGCCGCCATCGGCGCCGGGCAGTGATGGAGGCGCAGGCAGTGGAGGAGCCAGAGGAGGAGGAGGAGGAGGAGGCAGTGCCGGCGGTGGTGGTGGAGTCTGAGTCGGAGGCAGAGGAGGTGGTGGAGTCGGAGGCAGAGGAGGTGGTGGAGTCGGAGGCGGTGGAGGCGGAGGCAGAGGAGCAGGAGGAGCAGGAGGAGGCAGAGGAGCAGGAGGAGGTGGTGGAGGCGGAGGAGCAGGAGGAGGTGGTGGAGGCAGAGGAGCAGGAAGACGACCAGCTGCATCTGCCGGTGGGGGTGCTGGAGGAGGAGAGTGGGCAGGAGGCAGCATCGGCCAGGCAAGAGCCAGAGGCCTTTGGAGATAGTAAGTATTTGATATAAGTGCTGGACATAATTGGATAAGATTGAGATGTCCATTATCCTTCCAAAAAAAACCTGATTTCACACATGTGGATTTAATGGTAACCTAAATGTCATCGGTTTAAATGGGCCTACACATGTAAATGTCTTTAACCACTCAAACCACAGACAGAGATATCATAACACATGGCCACGCAGGGCAGGCCAACACAAATGTGCCCGATAGCCTTGTGAATGTGTCAGTATATGAATGGTTTTTTTTTTCACTTCAAATGTAAACCAAATTACTGTAACTTCCTGTGAGTGGTTGTGTAGATAATGGGCCACTGTAGTGCTTTGCCTTGGGGCATATAATGCTGTTAAGACCAACCTGTCCACAGGCCTCTCCCCGGGCCACACCAGAATGTAGAACATCTATCCAAATGCAACACCAAAGCCTTCTCAACGTCTATTGTGCGGCAAAATGCATTTGTACCTAGAGCCCTAACATTTGAAAGTAATGTAACAGTAATCTCTAGTAAATACTGTCTGTTTGTCAAAATAGGTATACATGTATGTAATGTTTTTTTTCCTGATTTGTTTCAGCACACATGGAGGAAGCTTACAATTGGCCTCCCCCCCCCCCCACCAACCTTGTCAGAGTTGAGGGCGGACATTTTGGCCTCGTGGCAAAAAATTAAGGAGCTCCAAAAAGAGCAGGAGCAACACATGCAGGACATTGAGGCCAAACTGGCCTATTGTTGTGCTTTGTATCAATAGTTTTTGTTTTATTTTTATTTAAATTTTTTATGTAAATAGTTTAAAATAATAAATGTACAAAGATTTTTCTGTTTGTAAATATGTTAAAAATATATAAGTTTAAGTAAAAAAAACCTTGGTGTGTGTGTGTTTATTCATCTATTTATCCTACATGTGGTTGTAAGGATAAAATAGAATATATCTAATAAGCCGAAAAGAGTAACATTTCAGCAAGCTGGTTTTTGGATAAAATAATTTCTCTAGCAGAAAAGATGTTGATTTTCTGTATGCATTTCATCCAAAAGGAATATGTGCCCTCCACCAACAAGCCACCACTCTAAGAGGTATGGCATCTGTAGGCCCTGTGTGCAAGATAAATTCCCAAAGGTCAAATGCCCTAGCTAGTTTACAATTTCCCCAAATCATGTGTCATTGTAGTGATAGTCCAAAGTTACGTTCAAGTGTCAGAGCAAAGCCAGTCACACATTGAAGAGAACATATGGAAACTGTATCCAGAAGTGGCGTAAGTGGTGTAAGGCAGAAGTGCAAGCGAAGCTAATCTTCATGGTACTGGAGTGTGGTAAGCGGTCTGTTGTGTTTTGAAACAGCTGAGTACATGACATAACGTGTACGGCGTGGATCCAGATGAAAGTCACAAGTCGGATGGCAGCCAATGTAGCATTTAACTCAAAGAAGGCTGTCCCCTACAAATCCCCCCCCTCTTAGTCAATTTGTAGTAATAAATGTCAGCATGCACATAATAATGTGCCTGTGAACTATGGGCCCTGAGCCATTGTTGAAAATTCCCACCAAAAATTCATTTTATTACAATACAGGATAATTAGGAGGGCATTTCTAACAATGTAGTACAAATCAAATCTACAAAATAAAACCATTGCGTTTCTAGTTAGCATCATGTTTTCAGTCCACACAATAGCTGTGGGTAAGCTTTGTATTTGAACTCATGTCTGCTGAGTTGTGAGTCCAAAGTGCTAACCAGTGAGCTACCTGTGAGATGGATATTTTTGTGAATAATTTGAGTGAATAATGAAGAGTAGTATTAAGTGTCAGTTTCCTGTGTAGCACGCATGCTGTATGGTTGGTGTTGTCTGGATTTTTTTCAAATATCAGGTTGGCCTAGTGGGTAGCTGTCCAACTTTCCATACAGTCACTCATGAGTTCTAATCCAGACAGAAACAGAAACCCTTCCTCTGTGTGGAAGTTGTATACACTCTTGTGTGTATCCTTTATGGAAGAGTATGCTATGCATTCCATTCATTTTACTGAAAAGGCAAAGATGTATTCACACCACATACATTTTAATACATTCGTTATTCATGTGTTTTTAATGTAGCCATGTGCATGCATTTTGCATACTATACGGCGACTTGAAATCGAAATCGTAAACACAGAAAGATCGTGAGCAATGTGTTTGTTACAAGCGTGTATTAGGCTAATTAGTAGCAAAGGAAAAACAACCGTCCAGAGTGTTGCAAATCATTGTTATTTGTCAGTGATTAATGAGTAAGAGCTATCTCGTAAAAATAAGCCCCAGGCATTTGTGTTGTGTTGTGTGTAAACAAACTGTTGGTCCCTCCCACAGTAGGCGTGAGGTTTGCATTGCTTGGCTTGCCGTCAATCAGTTGAGAGCCGTCGCTTAAGCGTGTAGCATGTTTAAAGATCCGCAGGTGGGTGTGTTTTCTAACGTTTGCAGTGCTTATTTCCGTCACTTAGACCACATGGGGGTGTGTTTTTTCTGTTTGAGGTGCTTATTTCGGTTTACGTCACTCAAAGTATGCAAGGCAGATGCGTATGCGTTTGCGAACTTTGATGAATCGGGCCCCTAGTTAGCAACCTGCAAACATTGATAAACTTGTGCATCGCAATGCTTACAATGCTATGCCTAACTACTGCCATAGTTAAATTTACATTATTTTCTGCTGTTGTTTTTGCAATATTGAGCATCACATTTTATTTAAAAACCTCTTGAACGACATTTCTAACTTCTTGGGATGCTAATGCGCATTTATTGTGTTGACTGTGACTATGATTTGTGCTGTGCTACCATGCATGTGTCAGCTCCACATTAAGCTTGCTAAACTCCTACGTGCAGTTTTCAATTTATGCACAAACTCCATCCTACAGACAGGGAGATTTGTCATAAAGCTCAATCTAAACCAATGATGGGCGAGTAAAGTGGGTAATTTTTGTCTAAGTAAAACATATCTTAAGGAATGATTTTACTTTTTTCAGAATTATTGATAAATTAAATTATTTAGTGTAATACCAAAAAGGGGTCTTCAAATTAATTTATTATTATTATTCATTATTATTATTTATTAACCTTTATTTATGTATCACCAACATATCACATCACCGCCTGCTACAGTAGATTTTACAATCTAATTTCCTTGCCAAGAATCCAGTTAATTTTCTATATGTATTTGGCCTGTGAAAGGAAACCGTTGCACACAGAGAAAACACACAAGAACACGGGGAGAACATATTAAATCAATGTATATCGCTCCAGACAGATGCAAACTCAGGGTCCCAACACTGTCAGCAAGGCTAATCACTGTGTTTGAGATTTGATTCCACTATATGATTTTGCATGCTTAAAGTTGGATTGAGCGTCCATCAAATGTGTTGCGAACTTGAGACATTTTTCAATGCCAAAAAAAGGTAAGTTATCATCTCTTGACGCTGCATTGCTTTAGGACTCCAACAGATTTCTGGACTGTGTCCCACAATCAATGAGGGATCAGGTTATTAGTTTAATTTCACATAGAAAGGGAAGCCCAAAGCAGCTGTCTGTTTGCAGCCAAGCCTAAAATCTTGAGAGTGGGGTGCAGCATGTCTGGCTTAGGCACCCTCTCATGAATATGCAGGATCCTTGTCAGAAGGAATAGAAACTTTGAACACTGATCACTTTCAAAGTGAATGAGAAGAGGCGTAATTTGGAAATGTTACCAGGCATCCCACAGCTCATAGACATCTGGAGGGAATTATCCAAAATGAATCTGTAAAAGCCAAGTGCCTCAGAATTCGCATGGTTTGTTAATTTAGTTTTGACATGAAGTTTGAGCTTAACTTTCCTCCTACAGATGGGCTAGGAGCGGTCACGGTAAAGGAGAAATAATTAAGATAGCTTGGGTTAGGAATACATTTTAAAGAGTTAATAGTGTAATAAAGGTTATAAATAAATGTAGTCGTTTCATTAACTCTCTACCCAAACAGACTATTTATATTTGTTGCAAGCTATTTTAATATGAATGCTCCCTTGTGTACCCATGTCCATGACTGTGCTGTTTGTGACAACATGGGTTACGCCACCCTCTGTTAGAGGAAATACGTCTTCCCTATAATCTCCTCCTGCCATGCATACCCTGAGCTTTACTTGACCCGAGACATACTCTTGCTAACACTACTTAGGTGCAACTGCTCACCAATATGTAGGTGTTTGTCGGTTCGAAAGAAAATCACATTTTTTAAAATAAGTCATTAGAGTTAGGCCAGTGTTTCCCAAAACCCTCAAGTCCACTTAACAGTCCAGCAGGTGTAAAGAAGATCCATGCTTGAATGCAGGTGACTTTAATACTACATCAGTCATTTTGATTCAACAAAATTCAAGCAGAGATATCTTTAAAATATGGATGTTAAGGTAGCTTGAGGACTAAATTTGGCAACCTCCAATCCGGGAATCCACTAAGGTTTTCAATAAGGATTTGGAATTTTCTCTACACTTTTCATAAGATTGGACATTTTCATGTGAAGAGCTAGAGTTAGGGTTAAAGCTTTATGTGTTATATTTTCCAAAAATAGGAGAAACTGAGTAACAAGTTTCAAAATTTAATTTTCTTGCAAAACGACAAGGAGCTATGTTTAGTAGTTTGGCTGCCTGTCACTTGCAGATAACATGTAGGAATGTGCCATGTGTTTGTGAAGAGCTAATACGCATGTGGTCATAACTCCCAATTGTTATGAATTAGGTGGGACAGCTTCAATTCTAGGGGACTGTCCCACTGCTAGGCTGTTTGTTTCGAATGATGGCATTGATGAAAGGTAAGTCCACAGTGCATATCTGCCAGTAGCAGGTGCGTATGACAAACAGAGGTTTTAAGGGAGGGCAAGGGGGTTGGGAAACCCAAAGTGATGCGGCCATGCAGCCACCATTTTCAGAGGCATGATGTTGAGAGGTATGTGTGGTGGATAATGGGTATGCTATCATCATCATCAACATTTATTATATAGCGCCAGCCAATTATGTAGCACTTTACAATTGGGAAAAACACAGCAATAAAACAATGCTGGGTAATACCGACAGACAGAGAGGTAAGAAGACCCTGCTTACAATCTATCTTTCATATACCAAATAAATCCTGATGCCTAACTCTCTATGCAGCTGATGCTCAATAAGAGTATGGGGCATATTTGTAAAAGGGAAGTTAATGTATCTGGTAAGAATATTTTTTTCTTTTACATGGATCTCAGTGGTGCCTAATACAATGTATCCCTCAATATTGAAGCATTAAAACTTCACGCTAAAATTCTGGTTTATTCTGTATTCCTAAAGCTCCAATGCAGTGTTTCCTCCTTTAATAGCTACTAACTATAACCAGCAAAATAAAAACAGCCATTATTTTTCTGATTTCACATTCATCCCAAGATTTTTAGAGACTTGCATAACTGTAGGCGAGACTGCTAAGGCGTAACTTATACGTATGCTATGTAGTGTTGGGGAATGACAATTATCCTCTTCAATGTCAAGCATAATTTTGTAATGCATTATTAAATGTTTTTAAAGACATAAAAGTTGCAAAACTTTACCTTGTCATGACTATAGCTACAGCAATTTCATAAAACAAGCCATAGGCTGACACATTTCAAAACAGGTTTTGAGTCCCTGGTGCCCAGCTGGTGGACTGACGGTTGCTTGCATCCCTCCAGTACTTCGCCTGTGCCCATGGCCTCTGTACTTTAATATGTGTGTGGTAGGAGAACAATATAATTTCAGTCAGTGCTGAAGATATAAGCAATGGAAGACTGTACCTCTTTTGGAATTGTCAGATAGAGCTGTAATGGATGATTCATGCTGTGTAGATAATAATTTTTGTGAAATATATGAAGGAGAAATTGAGTAAGAGTTGTGACAAGAGTTGGGTACCGGGCATTTTCAAAATAGGTTAAGTACCCCTCTCGTCTGGAAGAATGACAGTGACGCTTACCTTGATGTTTCTTAAATGTTGCCATGTGGTGTTACTGTATTGTACATACTGTTATGCTTTAGGAAATTGTCTTGGAAAGAGCCATAACCTTCCTGAGTACTAATAAAGAGGCAATGTTAGTCATAGTGATAAATGCCGGCTGCTCCTACTATAACTACTGCTACATTGTGCTTTAGTAGTTGGCTATGGGGACCAGAAGTGCCCACATACCAAAGCTCCAACAGACTCAAAATGACTCTAAGGAGCTAATCCAAAATACTACTCATCATTACCATTTTGGGGAATGAAGTTGGTACCTATTATTCATGCCATTGTCTGCTGACTTTTTGGAACTGTGTTCAGCCAAGGACTGGCCCGTAACCACACTCAGCAGATGTGGGCCACTAATCCTGCCTGCCAAGGAGGCTAGCAACCCCCTGATATCCAACATCCGCTGTTGTGAAAACAAAAGGGGGCATAAAACGCAGTGCCCGCCTTGCAGTGAGAGACTTGGAGACAGAACCAGCTAAGGGCTACAGTTCCAGCTTTACTTTTGAGGATAACAAGCTGCAAAGGATAGGCTTTACAAGACCTACTACTTATTTCCCGAATTATGTGGATCCTGTGGTTTGATGGTGTGACTCCTGAAAAGTGGGTGAAACTGAAGCTGGATCACTGCCTTGCTGACAGTAAAAGAGATTAGCAGCCATGGACTGTTGGAGTGTATCCAATTGGACATGCCCCTGGGTTTGGTTCAATGGTATATGTTTTTATTTTGTGTGGATTACCTTCTATGTTCTTTTACAGTTGTACAGAGTGATTGATCTACATATTTTTAAAATAATTATAGCTCGATGGTGAGAGATTTTTAGTTAAATAAATCATATTCTTTTTTCAGATATTTGCCTAGTCTTTCTCTCTTGATGGTTTATTTGTGATATTATTTGGTCTTGGGGCTTCCTAATCATCATTAGCCTGCCATTACTAGTCCCTCCTACCAATGTGATTTGGTCACCAGACACTCAATGACTGCAAGTTCCACCTGCACACTAACTGTAGGAGAGTAGTCACTATCACCCCCAGGCTCATTCGCCTGCACCTGGGACCGATTACATCTGGGTGTAGTGAATAGCTGCTGTAGCACCTTTTTGCTGGTGACTGGCTGGTTTCTTCTGACCACTTACTTTGGTTCATGTCTGCTGGGTAGCAGGCAGAATGTTGGGTCAGGGGGCTGGGTTCAGCACAATCCTGTGGGGGTTGGATTACAGTGGATTATCTATAGGTCAAGAGGCAATAGATGTCATGCAGGATCATGTAACTGAATGGTGTTTATTGTCATAGATCACCCTGAAAAGGGTGGTTACACATTAGTCTGTGGTACTGATTATTATCCAGAATTATGAGTTTGTACATCTTATAAATGGACTATACTGCAATTTTTAAACAGTTTTCCACAAACATGTTGGCAGTGGTCACCTAGGGCTCTGCTCATTTAACAAATCATACTTAACTGTCAGTCTGCATAGTTTCAGACCTTTTTTAAAAGTGAAAAAAAAGTCCACACTAGTGTTTTCTCACAATTCATATAGTTCCTTTCACAGTGTTCTGTCGTAGTTCGATGGGAACTAATTAATATATTTTATTACTCCTATATCAAGACCTGGAATTATATATTGTTTCAAATCTTAGAATCTTTGTCACCATACTTCCTTGTCTCATGTATATCTATTAATATTTGTAATTCATCCCAGAAAGGAGAGAGGGCAGGAGGGGTGGTTGGGTCTCCTGGATCCACCCCCCCCCCCTCCACGGACAAAGGACAAAGAACGGGCAAAAGCATGTATTAACATGCTAAACATGGGCCCAATGTACAGCACCGTAGACAATTATGCAACAGCATTGTGGCTGCTGTATATTCTAACATTGCCAAAATGGAGCTACAGCGCATGCGTAGCAGTTCCTCCCAGGCATAGACAGAATGTCACTGGCTTTGCTGGTGAAACTGTGTGACTGGACATGCGTCAAATTATATATATATATATATATATATATATATATATATATACAGTGATACGGGAGTACAGATAGATAGATATTGATATATAGAGTTATCTAGGGGCACAGAAAGATGAGGGCGCAGAGTAATGAGGGGGACAGTGAGTGTGTGTGTGTGTGTGTGTGTGTGTAAGTATGCATCATCTGGAGAGCTGGCCATCACCCTTGAAATGCAGACCCCCACCCTTGGAGGGGGTTGTTTGAACTGACCTATGGACTGCTTCACACTGGACCTTCCTGGAGCCTGAAACTATGGAAACTTGCCAAGTCACCTTTATTGTCTTCACTGTATCACTAAATGTATATATACAGCTCCCTGGAACCAGCTAAACAGTCACACTGACAACAGTCTTCTGGACTGAAGGACTGTCTAGCTGGATCCAACAGAGAGCGCAGCTGAGCGCAGCACATGCATGTATGTATCAGGTATCGACTGTATTGTACTAATTTATTTAACTGCTGAACTTTTGCTAAATAAATTGCTTGTGCTTTGGAACCACACAAATCGCATAGACAATGCTTATTGGAAAACGCTGAAATTGCTGTAATAATTTGGGTTCTCGCAGCTGGAAGTTAAGCTACCAGACTATATGCAAAGCCTACGGATTTCGGCTCCTCAACAAAGGGTGGAGTAACGCGTCATATACGGGTAAGAACGCAATGTGTTTAAAACCTTTTCATCATTCTGTGTTGTGAAACCGAATGTCCGTTTTTGCATAATCTAAGAAGCGCTAACTTGAATCTAGGGACAAGAAAGAAAGTATGTGTACTTCCTGCATTGCGTGTGTGTACTTCCAGTGTTGTTGCCACATGTTTAAACAGTTGTTTTGATAGTTTGCTATATGTATAGTATAATTACTTGCTAAAGCCTTTGAAAAAATATTACTATTGTTTGGGAAATGTATTTTCTGCGCAGAAAACAAAGGTGTATGTCAGTTGTATGATTATAAGGAGAAGAGAAGAGTTGATTTACTGTTGAAAAGAGACAGAGGTGTTGTTCAGGTGTGTCTGATGAAACATGGTAAAAAGGTGACCTGAAAACAAAAGTTCTGTTTGAAAGGAAAACAGGATATAAAGTAACCTTTGTGTGAGTGGCGTTCTGTTCTAACAAAGAACAGGGGATAAAGAGATGCCACAGAGTATAAATGGCAGGTATAATCGAAGCGAAAACAACGGGTTTTAGCGGCATTCCCAAAAGTAATCGCAAAGCTTACTGATAGTTAGTATCTGTAAGCGGTGCGATCGGACCGCATGGTTGATTGTGCAGCCGTGATTGTGACTTGGAAGATGTGGGAGGAAATACGCTGCAACCACTGATATTCTGATAAATATCTGGTGCTAACAGTTGTAAAGTACTGAAACTAGGCAGGGTATTGCGAAGTTGGTACTTGTCTGATCCTAGTTGTGTTAGGTTGTTTCTCCATTGAGTACGTTAACAATCGCGTGTTATTGTTCAGTGATGTGGAGTTGAGGGGACGTACCTGTTGAAATCGTCCACGGCCAATAAGAGATGGTCAATTGTGTGCTGCCTAAGAAATAGCCGGTTCTTTCGGCAAGGTATATTATGCATAATAAATGTAGTGCCTACGCAGCGGCGTACTGCGACAAATGGGTCAAGATGACTAGGGAGTGTGTGAGACCTTTTCCAAAGATCGGTAGTGTCAAAGTCAGCAAATTGGATAAAGTCATTTCAATTAAAATCGAGCAAACTTGGTTGTCTTTGTCTGAAAAGACGCGTACGGTACGCTACGGCGTAAAAGGGCACGTTACAGTGTAAAAGGGCGTACGCAGCCACAACACGTGGCAACAACAGTATTTAGTCTTTTACATACATTCGCACAAACACGCATACTTGTAAAATAGTACACATTAATGGTAGTTGCAACACATAGTCATTTATGTCGAAATAAAGTAGTATTTATGTTTTATATTATAAGTTATATGCATATTAGTGAAATATATGGAACAGGTTGAAGGAATCATGTCATGTGTGGTATCATAATAAACCTCTTAACATTTGCTACTGTTCGGTACACTCTGTGAAGGAATCGCAGAGTGCATACGCAAGTTATGAATTATAGGGAATTATGAACTACTTAAGACTAAGGAATCTTGGGGGGAAGAGCAGAGCATACCCTCTGGAGAGATGAGCCCCTCCTTTGGATTCTTTAGGATGAACTAGCCAATGATTGACAACCCCTTGGACCTTCTTGAAACCTGGACCAATAGAAGCAAGCTATACCAACTTCATTGTTTTACTGTATTCCTGTGTGCATATAAGCAGCAGCTTCTCATCTAGTGTTCAGACATCTTGTCCCCAGACTTCAGGATTGAATGACTGCACACTGGATCCAGAGCGCCAGCGATAATTAACGGCTGTACTTATTATCACTTCGCTTGAATATATTATACTACTTTTTGCGAATAAATCTTTGTGCGTTGGAAACACAAATCGAGGTTCGACAATCGTTATTGGTTAGCGACAATACGCACATAACAGTAGTTTCGAGTCAGAGGTGTTAAATAATGTTGGAGATAAAATACTGATGATTAAGTCAACAAAAACAAGAATTGAACATGATGACTGTTTAAAATTGTGGCAACTGGAAGGGTACACGTGGCAAGGCAGCGCGTGCACAGCGAAAGTAGGTATTGCGCAAAGCACACGCACAATGGAAGTAAGAGTTGCAAAGTGTGGATAACTGAGCGCAAGCCCTCGCCGCCAAATGCGGTTGGGGTGGTAAGTACAGCTGATACCAAAAATGTTAAAAATGTAATCAGTAACTTGTATGTTTTATTAAGTCATGTTAAGAGTAATGTTTCAGAAGAAAAAAATGTACCCATTGTCATTTCAGCCACTACCCATGCCAGTAACATGCAGAAAGCATTACACGGACAAGGAAAAAAGAATGGTTCCACCAGCAGGGGTAGCGGCTGAAATGGGTGAGAATAATGTAGAAATTAATTAAAAGGGGAACATTCATTGCACTGCAACAGTAATTCCAGCAAGTAGTCCAGAATGTAGTGATTTGGTAGGTTTACATTCTGTCCGCACAATAATACTTTTCAATGGGAAGGCAGACAAAGATGGTGTAGTTCCCATAAAACATGTAGAAATGCATTGTCCATGGACTAGATCTGAAATGTTTTCAATTATGTCTGATTTCCCTGATCCTAGAAAAGATTTGGCAAAGTGTCAGAAGTTTATTAGATAATTTGGTCATGTATATTAAAGTAATTTTATCATTTTCCAATAAGCATTGTCTACGCGATTTCTTGTGGTTCCAAAGCACAAACAATTTATTTAGCAAAAGCAAAAATTTAGCAGTTCAATAAAAAATTATAATACAGTACAGCCAATACCAAATACATACATACGCCGCGCTCCGCCGCGCCCTCTGCTGGATCCAGCTAGAACAGTTCTTCAGTCCAGAAGACTGTTGTCAGTGATGACTGTTTTATCTGGTTCCAGGGAGCTGTCTATATACACTCAGTGTTACAGAGAAAACAATACAGATGATGTGGCTTGCTTCTATAGGTCCAGTGTAATGCAGGTCATAGGCCAGTTCAAACAACCCCCTCCAAGGGTGGGGTTCAACACTCCAAGGGTGGGGGTCTGCTCTCCAGATGATGACTCTGATTTTCCTGCCCAGAATCCAGTTTAAACTAGACTATTTACAATACACAGTCAGTATCATTTTAAACATTTATTCCCTAACATCACTTGCACTAGAGTATGCAATGTGCGATCCCTTCTGCGAATGAACCAGACAACTGCGGATAAATAGGGGATTAAAATGATACTAAACATGACATTTTTCCTGTAACGTTAACCTAAAATATCACTAAAGTGTACATATAACCTTACAATATATATAACTATAAACCAAATACCATCTGCTCATAAACCACTGTGGAATGAACCATTATAAATATGAAATATATAAATAGATGAATTTAAAAGTGCGTGTTTTATTGTGCGATCGCGCCATGACACGCAACACATGGCATACTGATCGCAATCACACGTATAAAACAATATTAATCAATATACTTTCGTTCATTCAATTATACAATTTTGACAGCTCCACCCTTTGATAGTACAATAAACTATCACCTTAAAGATTTTATATGCAGGATCTCAGTACCATGTCTCATTGGTCTGTAATGTAAGTCCCCCTTGGTATATGACCTCGCTGTCTGTAAATCCCAGACAGGTTACCATAAAAGAGAGTCATAATCCTAGAAACAATATTCTTTTACTATAGAACATATACCTCTGGAGCTTGGA
The DNA here is from genome assembly GCF_038048845.1 of Mixophyes fleayi. NCBI lineage: Eukaryota > Metazoa > Chordata > Amphibia > Anura > Limnodynastidae > Mixophyes > Mixophyes fleayi. The sequence continues at coordinate 115,390,659 of NC_134407.1, read as the reverse complement.
GATAACCTTTTGTATGCCCTTCAAGGGTGCAATAGAACATGTATCAACAATATAGAATAGCCTACAACCGTTCTTCATGCCTTACATGTTTAAATGTCCAAAGCATGTCTTTTAGCTCAGACAACATTTAAATAATGCATGTTCATCAATAACATCATCCTATGTCTATCAACAATGTCATATACGATCTCCTTCAGCTTGAGTTAGTATATACACATATATAATAATATGAACAGTTCTTTTCATTAACACTTGTGGGGCAGGCTATTGTCTGTTCGTTCTTCCCAGTCTCCCAATACTCAAGTTTCTTTGTACGTGAAACAGTGATCGGCCTGCCAAATATTGAGAGACTTCAAACTAAGGGACCTAGCTGTTTTACCTTTCCCCTATTGACTGCCCACCCCATAATTCGGGTACCTCAGGAATATTTAGTGGAAAGAGAACTAGTCCTACTTGATATAATATCTGAGGCACTTGAGAGCACACCCAGCACTGTTTGGTCTACAACCTTACCCACCCAAGAATGATAATCATTCTCAAGGATGCCTGCTCAAGTCCGAATATTACTGGACTGGCATCAAAGGATGGGGTCAACTTACTTACGAACATAATACTCCTCAGACAATAGCCCCTCACACTTTCTCCAAGCTCCAAAGTTTCCAAATTTTCATTTAGCCCTGAACTGAATAGAGTAATTGGCTGGCTACCAACTTCTCCTTCATCCCCAACTCCACAATATCACTACCTGAACCAGCCTCTGTCACCTGTTCACAATTGAAAGAAAAGTCCTGAAAAGAGAATGAGAGAAACACAGAACAGGAAAATCAGGAAAAACTACCACTTCATGCTTGACAACTGTCTTTGCAAAGTCCTTGGCTCAGGTGTTGCTAACTGCAATCGGGGCCTCCCAAAACAGATTCACGAGTGTAATTGGAACCTTCTACGGATGTTGGCTCCTCTGCAGTGGATGGAATGGGTACCAGTGTCTCTCTGCTACCCCTAAGGACGTGATGCTGGTCGTCAACACTTGGTACCTGTCTGTCAAACAACCTGAGCATAGGAAATTACAGTTCCACAACTTACTCTCCCAGTCCAACATCTTGACAGTTAGTGTAACACCTCTCAGGAGACACCTCTCAGGAGACAGTGTTTTTTGAACGTTCTCTGTTGCTGTCTCACTATTTGCTTTTCCTCTCAAGGTCTAGAACAGTCTCTCTGTTACAAACTCATCACAAGAAAAAGTCAAAAATATTTCAAAAGACAACAGGTAAAGAGGCAGTTCAGGAGTGATTTTGATAGTGGGAAGGAATAGTGGCTAAAGCTACCAGCCACTCCAATCAAGTTTCAATCCTCACTTTATTCAATTTGTTCTAGCTAGTACCGTTACTTTATTTTCCCACTGGTTCGTGGCTAATCAAAATATGCAACTCACTATCACTGATCATACATTTATACAGTTATTACCGATAACATGAATACACCTATCACCTTTTATAACTCTAGGGATATCACATTGAATAGCAAAAGCCCTGAGTATGACACAGCAATACATTAGCAATATTTCAATACACCTTTACCCAGATATATTTCATCGGTACACCAGTGCATACTTGATGATCCTGTAAGGTAGTAATTGGATGACATGGATTTGTTTTACCTAGGGACAGTCCAACTGTAGGAGTCCAACTGTAGGAGGGATATGTGATGGCTCTATTGGTATCATGTTCCTGACACACTCTCAACCAAGACAGGACATTGCCTTCCTACTAGCTTGAGAAGAAACATCTGGTGCAAACCAATATAGTCTTATCAGCTTGCACATACCTTCTGTACCCAGCTGGCCCCCACACACACACACACACAATACCTCCGCTAGGTCTGGAAGATACACTCTGGGAGCTACTGGTCTAACTTGTCCATCTCTCCAGGGTCCACCAGACTCCTGATCACATCCCTTCACCTTGTAGACTGTTTATCCTTCAGGTAACACAAATATCATATATTAACTTATTTGTGGGTGTGGGTGTGTATGTGTGTGTGTGTACACAGTTTAAAACAATACAATCGAAAAAACAAAACAAAACATAGATTTGTCAGCTGTCACATAAAACCCTACTGTCTATTTAACAGCGATGTTCACCCTGGTGTGACAGTCATGTATAGTTGTGCGTGAAAGTGTGGACTTTGCTAACAGTTACTTCAGTTGGTAACTGTGTCACTGTCATAGGTCCTCCATGTAATGTCCTACTTATGTGCTGGCATTGCTATAAAAAGTTCTTCAGTCGCCTGAACGTCGCCCCCTAGACTAGAAAAATGCTAAGACCAATTTATATCAATTTATTTTCCCTCTGCCAACTCACATGCCATTTTCAATCCCACACGTTCAGCTACTTGGCTAAGTGATGAGGGCAAAGGGGTCTATCTCTATAACACTTTTTTCAAATATAACAGTATCCAGTACATGTCTGTCTAACGGTGAAAAAATATAAAACATGACAATTTTACATTTTCTAGGATTTCACATTATGTCATGTCTTGTGGCAAAAATCCTACTCCAATGTTCTACACAGAGATGGAGATCTGTATGTCTAACCTCCAGCGATCTCCACCCTTTGTGCATATATATAAAGGCACACTTTGCACAGGAGACAAAAAGGCAGATATGCAATCTATAAATCATGAATCATGTTTCCACAACAAAAACCTTTCTACTTAAAATCAGCAGCTTCTATACACATAAAAACAAACCCTTAGCTACTTCCGTTACTATGTCAATGTAGTGTGTGTTACCCCTGACTCTGTCTGATGTCACAAAGGTCTTAGCCCAATGAATGAGACCATGTGTACGTGTTCTTGTATCTTCTTTACAAGAAAAAAAATTAGATACTGACAAGGGAAGTAAAGACTGTGAAATAGGAAAGCAAAGAAATGATAAGAATACAAGGATTTGAAAACAAACCGAAAAGCAGAAAAGGAGATTTTACAGCAAACATGACAGTTGGATTGGACACTATGGGAAAATGGCTCTACTTATTCCACTACTCCCCTTAGCTATTCACTAAACTATGACCCCTCCCCATACTTAACTGGGGGGAGTCTTACGTGTCACCCATCCAATCCAGTGTCGTCCGTCGCTAGCTCATATGGAACTCGGTATCACCATCACTATATACCTTTGCGACAGACTTCCTGACTTATAATAGAGAAGTACCAAATTAACCCTTAGTGACTCATACTTAGCATCTCACATGTTTTTCAATCTGAAATACATGAAAAGACATTCAGAGCAAAGTATGTACATACTTCATTTTGAATAATGACTCTCAGCCAAATAAATTATCATGAGCCACTGCAACCTAAAACAAGGAGTGTTACAATGACCCAATATTAATTTGTCTTTCAAGAGAATTTTTTCCACTCCTCTATCCAACCCTTAATCATTAAGCATGAAAAGAGAAGAACAAGATAGTTATTTTCAAACAACAAAGAAAATAAACATTTTCATTCCTTTCCATCGGCCAGCGATCAGGAAAGCAAACACAAGACAACATAAAACAAACAAGCAATTACAGCAAGGTATATTTTTTAAGTCAATTTCTGTCTAAACCTAACCACTGATACTTACCACTGATTAACATTTGCCTTGCCTGGTCCTAATCTCCTAGCTTTCGCTCTAATAATTTCTTTACAATCTTTCCTCAAGTGTCCCTTCTTAAGGCAGTTAAAACACTTCAAAGATTTCTGTTTCTTTCATCCCTTATAGTGGGTTTTATAAATCTGAGGTTGTGAATGTAATCTTTCTGAAGCCTGGATACTCACCATCATCAGCCTATCACTCTGCGCCTTTTCCCTTTTACATATGTTTTTATCATGTTCCATGGCAGACTCTCTAAATTCATTTAACGTGAGACCTCTTCAATTAGAAAAAGAGGTTTGTACCCTGGTCTTTAGATGCTCCCTGAGACCATCCATTAGTACTGCAACAGCTACTTCCCTGTGTTCCACATTTTCCTTTATATCTGGTATCCCTGTGTACTTAGTCATGGCTGCCAGAGCCCTAGCAAAACAGTCAGCTGTAATCTCGCTACCTTTTTGTTTGATAGTGAAAATTTTTCTCCAGGCCACTATCACTGGAAAATATATGGCCAACTGTTAGATTATATGTCTAATATTTTCCTGATTATCATCCTCGGTTAAGGCTTTATCCTCCTCCAACATACAATCCTTAATGAACTTTTGTATATCGGTATCGAGAGGAAGACAGGCCCTAAACACCACTTGCCAATCTTTATTAGTAGTCGTTCATGTGCATTAACTAAATGTCTAATAAATTTCTGACACTTGGCAAAATCTTTTCTAGGATCAGGGAAATCAGATATAATTGAAAACAGTTCCGTTCTAGTCCATGGAAAATGCATTGCTACATGTTTTATGGGAACTACGCCATCTCTGTCCGCCTTCCCATTGGGAACTGCTATTGTGCGGACAGGATGCAAACATACCAAATCACTACATTCTGAACTAGTTGCTAGAATTGCTGTTGCAGTATAATGGATGTCCCCCCCTCTATTAATCTCTACATTATTCTCACCAATTTCAGCCGCTGCCCCTGCTGGTGGACCCCTTTCTTTTTTCCTTGTCCGTGTAATGCTTTCTGCATGTTACTGGCATGGGTAGTGGCTGAAATGACGGTGGGTACATTTTCTTCTTCTGAAACATTACTCTCATCATAAATTAATACATCATACAAATTACTCATTACATTTTTAACATTTTTGGGGATCGGCTGTACTTACCACCCCAACCGCATTTTGCACCAGGGGCGCGCGTGTGCTCAGTTCTCCTCGCTTTACAACGCTCACTTCCGTTGTGTGTGCATTTTGCGCCACGCCTACTTCCGCTGTGCACACACTCCCTTGCCACGTGTACCCTTCCATTTGCCACAATTTTAAACAGTCATCATGTTCAATTCTCATTTTTGTTTATTTAATCAACGGCACTTTATCTCTAGCATTATTTAACACCTCTGACTCGAAACTTACTTATGTTTTGGAAAGGTCTCACACACTCCCGGGTCATCTTGACCCATTTGTCGCACTACGCCGTTGTGTACGCACCATATTTATTATGCATAATATACCTTGCCGCAACAACCGGCCATTCCTTAGGCAGCACACAACTGGCCATTTCTTATTGGCCGTGGACGATTTCAACAGATACGTCCCCTCAACTCCACGTCACTGAGTACCACTGAACAATAACACGCGATTGTCAATGTACTCAATGGAGAAACAACCTAACACAACTGGGATCAGACAAGTACCAACTTCGCAATACCCTGCCTTTACTAGTTTGAGTACTTTACAACTGTTAGCACCCGATACTTATCATGAATATCAGTGGTTGCAGCGTATTTCCTCCCACATCTCCCAAGTCACAATCACGGCTGCACAATCAACCATGCAGTCCGACCGCACCGCTTACAGATACTAAATATCAGTAAGCTTTGCGATTACTATTGGGAATGCCGCGAAAACCTGTTATTTTCGCTTCGAGTATACCTGTCATTTATACTCTGTGGAGTCTCTTTTTCCCCTGTTCTTTGCTAGAACAGAACACCACTCACACAACGGTTTCTTTATATCCTGTTCGCCTTTCAAACAGAACCTTTGTTTTCAGGTCACCTTTTTACCGTGTTTCGTCAAACACACCTGAACAACAGCCATGTATCATTTCAACAATAGATCAACTCTTGCCTGTCTCTTTTCAACAGTACATAAACTCTTCTCTTATCTGTCTCTTTTCAACAGTAAATAAACTCTTGTCTTTATGCATACCATTCACATACACCTTTTTTTTTCTGCGCAGAAACTCAATTACCCAAACAATAGTAATATCTTTTCAGAGGCTTTAGCAAGTCATTATACTAAACATATAACAAACTATCAAAATGACTGTTTAAACACATGGCAAATCTACCAGAAGTACACATACGCAATGCAGGAAGTACACATACGCTATGCAATACAATACATTTAAAGCGCAAAACAACAATACAAAGAAACAGTTTTCTTTCTTGTCCCTAGATTCAAGTTAGCGCTCCTTTAGTTTATGCAACAACGGACATTCAGTTTCACAACACAGAATGATGAACAGGTTTTAAACACATTGTGTTCTTACCTGTATATGACACGTCAATCCACCCTTTGTTGAGGAACTGAAATCCGTATGCGTTGTGCATCGTCCAGTAGCGTAACCACCAACTGCGAGCCCCCAAAATATTAAAGTAATTTTATCGTTTTCCAATAAGCATTGTTTAAGCGATTTCTTGTGGTTCCAAAGCACAAACAATTTATTTAGCAAAAGTAAAAGTTTTAGCAGGTCATTAAACAATTATAATACAGTACAGCCGATACCAAATACATACATACATACGCTGCACTCTCTGCTGGATCCAGCTAGAACAGTCCTTCAGTCCAGAAGACTGTGGTCAGTGATGACTGTTTTATCTGGTTCCAGGGAGCTTTATATATACACTCAGTGTTACAGAGAAAACAATACAGATGATGTGGCTTGCTTCTATAGGTCCAGGCTTCAAGAGGGTCCAGTGTCAACATTCCAAGGGTGGGGGTCTGCTCTCCAGATGATGACTCTGATTTTCTCACCCAAAATCTAGTTTAAACTAGTCTATTTACAATACACAGTCAGTATCATTTTAAACATTTATTCCCTAACTAGAGTATGCAATGTGCGATCCCTTCGGTGAATGAACCGGACAACTGCGGATAAATAGGGGATAAAAATGATACATGACATATTTCCTGTAACCTGAACCTTAAATATCACTAAAATGTACATATAACCTTATAATATATATAACTATAAACCAAATACCATCTGCTCATAAAGGACTGTGGAATGGAACCATTATAAATATGAAATATATAAGTAGATGAATGTAAAAGTGTGAGTGTATGCGTGCGTGTTTTATCGTGCGATCATGAAGTGAAAGGTTAATTTTGCACTTCTCTATTGTAGTCAGGAAGTCTATCACAAAGGTATGTAGTTATGAAGATACCGTGTTCCATATGAGCTGGATGACACGGGATTGGACGGGTGACGTAACCCCCAGTCAAGTATCGGGAGGTCTCATAGTTTAGTAACTAGCTAAAGGGATTAGTGGAATAAGTAGAGCCATTTTCCCATAGTGTCCAATCCAGCTGTCATGTTTGCTGTTAAATCTCCTTTTCTGCTTTTCTGTTTGTTTTCAAATCCTTGTATTCTTATTATTTCTTTGCTTTCCTATTTCACACTCTTTACATCCCTTGTCAGTATCTCACTCTTTTCTTGTAAAGGGTATAGAGATGTGGAGATACTGTGCTTCCCAAAGAATGTGGATGCAGCCAAGAGGATAAATGGAAGGGGTAGGTCCCAACCCCTAATAGATAGCAATAGGCGGTGTCTCCGGTGCGGGAAAAGGGGAATGGGAGGGGGGAGAGCAAACAACAGAAATACTTGGAAGGCGAAAAATTGTGTTCTAACAAGTAGGCCAGCCGGCGTACTTGCAACAAAAATGTGATGACTCAAATTCCGTAAACAACAGAATGTAATTCTGACTGAAAAAACCTATAGAAACACAAAAAGAGCAAGAGTGTAGGGACACAATATTGTGGACCTTACACCCGTAAATACAGTGGGTGTATTCTGCTGCTTTAGCCAGCCGGCTAGTAATAATCAATATATGCAGTGAGACCGTGGAGAGATATTGTCCACATATTAGATAATCCAGAACAAATAAACAGCAATAAAAGTTCTGTGTGAAAAGGATGGTGGATGAATCCTCATACCACGATATAAAGTCTCTAGATACAATAAACAGTGACAGAAATAGGTAATCCTATGGAGATTTTTAGAAAAAAAGTATGAGCCTGAAGTCATTGATTCAGCTTATATCAAAGTTAGAAATATGGACAGAGACGAACTGCTGGGCAACAAAACATCACTAGATAATCATAATTCCAAGAACAAACCCACCCTCCCCTTCATTACCAGGTATAATAAGGATGCAAAGAAAGTTGAACAAATTTTCAAAAAGCATTTGAATATCTTGTTGGGAGATAAAGATCTTAAAAACATTCTACCCTCTAAACCACAATTTGTAAATAAAAGGACAATCTAAAAACCAGACTTGTTAAGAGCACCATTGCCCCCACTGAATTTGAGTCATCACATTTTTGTTAAATAAATACAAGTACGCCGGCTGGCCTACTTGTCAGAACACAATTTTTTTGTTGTTTGGTTCCCCCCCCCTCCCATTCCCCTTTTTACCTTTTCCAGCGCCGGGGAAACCGCCTTTTCTTGCAATGAGATACAAAAACACGACATTTGTGACATTAGACAGAGTCAGAGATACACACACTGGATTGACATAAGTCACGGCAGCAGCTAGGGGTTTGTTTTTACTTGTATAAAAGCTGCTGATTTTAAGCAGAGAGGTTTTTGTTGTGGAAATAGAATTCATGTTTTAAAGATTGCATATCTGCCTTTTTGTCTCCTGTGCAAAGTGTGCCTTTATATATATGCACAAAGGGTGGAGATCGCTGGAGGTTAGACATACAGATATGCATCTCTGTGTAGAACATTGGAGGAGGATTTTTCCCACAAGACATGACATAATGTGAAACCCTAGAAAATGTAAAATGTTCATGTTTTATATTTTTTACCATTAGACAGACATGTACTGGATACTGTTATATTTGAAGAAAGTGTTATAGAGATAGACCCCTTTGCCCTTCTCACTTAGCCAAGTAGCTGAATGTGTGGGATTGAAAATGGCATGTGAGTTGGCAGAGGGAAAATCAATTGATATACATTGGTCTTCAGTATTTTTCTAGTATAGGGTGCGACGTTCAGGTGACTGAAGAACCTCTTATAGCAATGCCAGCACATAAGTAAGACATTACATGGAGGACTTGTGATAGTGACACAGTTACCAACTAAAGTAGCTGCTAGTTAACTTCACACTTACACACATGACTGTACATGACTGTCACACCAGGGCGGACATAGCTGTCAAATAGACAGCAGAGTTTTACGTGACAGTTGACAAATCTGTGTTTTGTTTTGTTTTTAGTTGTATTGTTTTAAATTGTGCACACACAAATTAGTTAATATATGAGATTTGTGTTACCTTAAGAATAAACAGTCTGACGGGTGAAGGGAGGTGGTCAGCAGTCTTCTGGACCATGGAGAGATGGACAAGGTAGACCAGTAGCTCCCAGAGTGTATCTTCCAGACCTAGCGGAGGTATTGTGTGTGTGTGTGTGTGTGTGTGCGGGGGGGGGGGGAAGTATATAAATGTATTGTGTATGTTTGGGTCCAGTAGGTGAATGTATTGTGTGTTTGTGTGGGTGGGGGCTCATAATATAATGTGGGAGATAGACTATTAATTTAATCAAGAAGTGCAGGTTGGAGCTAATTATTGGATGCTATTTTATTTGTGGGGTGATGGTGGGGCAAATTAATTTAATAGTGGGTCCTATGAATTTAAGATGGAGTAATTGGACCTTTAATTTAATGCTGGGGTGGTTAACTATTAATTGATTATGGGGCTGTTTGGGGAGAATGTGGTCTATTTATTCAATGTGATCATGAATTATTTAATGCCTGAGATTGTTGTGGGAAATGGTTATATTTGTTAGACATAAATGCTATTTAAATTTTTACGGGGGCTGTTTGGATGGAGGGAAATAGGTTTATATATTAAATGTGTTTGCTATCAAATGTCAGGGTTGGTTGGAGGGAAAGAGATCTATTTAGCAAATGAGAATATTATTATTTTAGTGTTGTGGCTAGAGAAGGCCTAATTATAAGACGTGGGTGCTATTGATTTAACACTGCAACTGGTTTGAGTTTTCTAAATTTTATGTACCCATTTTCTTTTAAAATAGGGCCTCCAATATTCCATGATCCAGACAACCATAAATGAGCTAATGTAACCAGCAACCACAAATGGTGACAGTGACAAGAACAGGTAGGAGAGAGCAGGAAAGTCTGCCAACTGTCCTTAATCTGGTGGGACAGTCCCGGATTTGGGTGACAGTTTAGCTTAGAACAGTTGGGAGGTATGTCCCGCTTCACCGTGTACTGCTCGTGAAGGCAGAACTGTATGCACCTAACAGTAGTGCACACAGTATTGCCTGTGTATTTGTCGAAAATGATAAACATGCTACATCATAGGGGGTTACCCTGTCTGGGCATAAAAATATATATATGGATTAAGCAACATAAAATAGCCTCTTTTTATATAGATAAATATTTATTGTACCAAAAAGCAACTTTTAAGTATGGGCCACTACTTATGGGACAGTGCGGTGTGCTTACCCCCTGGGCTAAAGTCTGCCTTCACTCTGTGTTCTAGCCCACTTTCAATGCTTTCTTGATTTTCCAGCATGTTCTGACTCCTCCCCTTGACTTCCTATAAAAGCCTGGCTTCTTCCTGTTTCCCTTGCCAAATGATTGTGCTCCTATCTAGTGCTCCTGTTGCTGCATCCTGTTGTCAGCTATTGCCACTCGTGAACCGACCTCGGCTTGTCCTCGACTACTCTTCCTCCTGAATCCTTTATTTATAAACTTACTGTGTACCAAACCCAGCTACGTTGGACCATTCTTTATTATTCAATCTTCTTGCGGCTTGCCTTCCTCACCACCACTGGGCCCCTTTTTCAGTCTCTGGCATGTTACAGACAGCCAAACAGAGAAGTGTGATTCGTCACTCCACAGAATACGTTTCCACTGCTCCACAGTCCAGTGTTGGGGGTAAATGTATAAACCTCCGGATTCTTCAACTCCGGCGAGTTCAGCGTCTTCAGCGCTTAAATTTAAAGCGGCGCTGCCTTGTAAAGGGAAGTTTCCCTTTACAAGGCAGCGCCGCTTTAAATTTAAGCGCTGAAGACGCTGAACTCGCCGGAGTTGAAGAATCCGGAGGTTCATACATTTACCCCTTGGTGTGCTTTACACCACTCTATCCGATGCTTGGCATTGGTCTTGGTGATGTGAGGCTTGCAAGCAGCTGCTCGGCCATGGAAGCCCATTCCATTAAGCTCCTGATGCACAGTTTTTGTGATTAAATTAATGCCAGTGGAAGTTCGGAACTCTTCAGCTTTAGAATCAGCAGATCGTTGGTGACTTTTACGCACCATGCGCCTTAGCAGTCGTTGACACTGCTCTGTGATTTTACATGGTTCTCTCCTACGTGGCTGAGATGCTGTTGTTTCTAAGCACTTCCACTTTCAAATATCATTTACAGTTGAATATACAGTGTTGAAGTCGTATAATTGGATGTACGAAAGTATATTGGTTTAATATTGGTTTGCCGTGCATATTGCGAAGCGTACGCCACGTGTTACGTGGCGTGACGCGATCGTACGGTAAAATACGCACGCACACACTCGCATTACAACAGTTAGTTATTTATATAATTTCATATTGGTTCTGTTACACTGTAATTCAGGAGCAGATAGTATTCGGTTTATTATTAGTCTATATATATAGTGATTATATGTACATTGTAGTGTTATTAAAGGTTTAGGTAATAGGAAAGGTGTCATGCCTGATATCATATTGAAGCCCTAATCATCAGCAGCTGTCCGGTGCAGTCGGCGAAGAGATCGCACATTGCATACTTTAGTTATTGATATTAGAGAGTAAACCTTTGTATGATACTGGCTATGAAAAGGAGCAGACCCCCTGGACAGAAGACCCCCACCTTTGGATTCCTTAGATTGAATCAACCTATTACCTGTCTGGCCTGGACCCACCCAACGTCTGGACCTATAGAAACAATCTACGTCATCTCTATTGTTCACAATGAAACACTGACTGTATATATATTAGTTGCATCTCACTGGGGCCTCAGTCAACTCTGACACAATATTCTATACAGAATATTGTCCATCGGGTCCGGTGGGTGCGCAGCGTGCGCAAGCGATTGCATTGGTATGTACTTATCTTTTGGTATTGGCTGTGCTGTACTGTACTTTATCATGATATAATAATGTATTGAATTGTTGACTATTTACATCTGTTAAAAATAAATCACTTTGTGCTTTGGACACACATACAATTGATTGGGCAATGCTTATTTTAAAACAATAGAATTACTTTAATAATTTGGGGGCTCTTGAGTTAGGAATTATGTTACCGGCAGGTATGCAACGCTTACGATATTCGGTTCCTCAACAAAGGGTGGATTGACGGACGCGTCGCATAAAGCAGGAAAGAACGTAATGCGTCTAATACCTGTGGTTCACTGTGTGTTGCGAAACCGAATGTCCGTTGTTGCATAGACTGAAGGAACGCTAATTAGAATCTAGGGACAAGAAAGAAAAATGTTTCTTTTTATTGTCGTTTTATGTTTTAAAGTGTATTGCATTGCTGAGCGTATGTGTATTTCCTGCTGTGCGTACGCGAACTTCCGGTAGATTTGCCACGTGGTTGAACAATAGTTTTGATAGTTAATATGTGCATACTGTAAGCACATGGTAAAGTCTCTGAAAAGATAGTGCCATTGTTTGGGAAAGTTATTTTCTGTGCAGAAAACTAAGGTGTATATGTTTGGTGATTATATGATTTTGAAGTGAAAGTTGATTTACTGTCAAAAAGACAGGGATATCGGTTGCCGCTTGACGAGGCGGGCTTGCAACCGAGGTAGTATACAAGGCAGGTATACTGGCAGCAAAAGCCCTGTTTGAAAAGAGAACAGTTAAAAAGCTTTTGGAAACTTTCTCCCCAAGAGTAATTGCAAAGTTTAGCGATAGTTAGTATTGCTAAGCGGTGCGATCGGACCGCATGGTTGTACGACCGTGCTTGTGACTTGGGTTGAACGGCTGAGAGGAATTACGCTGGTACAAACGGGTATAAAACCCCGGTACTACCAGTTCAGTAATACTCAACAGAATTTTGTGGAGAGCCAGGATATCGAGGAGCTGATATTTCTGTTGTCCATAGTGATATTTCTGGGTTAGGAGGTGCGTGGGCATAGCCTGTGAAACCGTCCACGGATAAAAAATCTCTAGTAAGTTCTGTTTGAAAGGAGAACAGGTAAAAAGTCTTTTTTTGCGTAGCATTGAGAAATAGGTTGTTTTCACAATGGGTGCTAAGCAAACGCTAGAGATGGTTGATGTTGTGCTGCTTAAGGAAGGACCAATTGATTCCGCAAGGTTCCGTATGTTTAATAAATATGGTGCGTATGCAACGGCATACTGCGACAAATGGGTCAAGATGACCCTGGAGTGTGTGAAACCTTTCCCAAACATAGGTACTCTTGACTCAGAGGTGTTAAATAATGTTAGAGATAAAGTGAGGTTGATTAAATCAACAAAAACGAGAATTGAACATGATGACTGTTTAAAATTGTGGCAAATGGAAGGTAACACGTGGCAGAGCAGCGAACGCACAGCGGAAGTGAGTGTAAGGAAAAACACGTGTTCAGCGGAAGTAAGCGTACCGGAAACAAGCATTCCGGAAGTGTGCGTTGCAAAGCGTGGCGAACTGAGCGCAAACACGCCCCCGATAAATTCGGTCGGGGCGGGAAGTACAGCCAATACCAAAAATGTAAAAACTGTAACTAGTAAGTTATGTGTTGTTTTAAGTAACGTTAAAAGTAATGTTTCAGGACAAAGAAGAGGAACGGTCCCACCAGCAGGGGCAGCTGCTGAAAGTGGTGAGAATAATGAAAAGGTTAACACAGGGGGAGACATCCATTGTACTGCAGCAGCAATTTCAGCAACTAGTTTTAGTGATTTGGTAGACTTACATCCTGTCTGCACAGCAGCAGTTCCCAATGGGAAAGCAGACAGGAATAGTGATGTTCCCTTAAAACATGTAGCAAAGCATGATCCATGCACTAGGTCTGAAACATTTTCAATTTTGTCTGATTTCCCTGATCCTAGGAAAGATTTGACCAAATGTCAGCAGTTTTTTAGATATTATGGTAATGTGTATGAGCCAACTAATAACGATTGGCGAGTATTATTGAAGACCTGTCTTCCTCTCAATACTGACATACAAAAGTTCATTAAGGATTGTATGTTGGAGGAGGATGAATCCTTAACCGAGGATGATAATCAGGACAATATTAGACATATAATCACACAGTTGGTCACATATTTCCTAGTGATAGTGGACTGGAGTAAAATTTTTAGTATCCAGCAAAAAGATAGTGAAAATGCAGCAGACTATTTTTGCAGAGCTTTGATAGCAATGGGCAAATATACTGGGGTACCAGACATAAAAGATAATCTATATTACAAAGAGGTTGCTGTTAAAGTTCTAATGGATGGCCTCAGGAAAAACTTGAAAAGAAGGGTGCAAACTTCATTACCATACTGGAAAGGAACCACTGTAAGTGCTCTCAGGGAGTCAGCTATAGAACATGATAAAAGTATAAACAAACAGGAAACAGGAAGAGACACTAAGTGATAGGGTAATGATGATAAGTATCCCAGCACTAGAGGGACTGCACACACGACCACCAGAATACAACCCACATAACAGGAAACCCAGAATAGTGAGATGTTACAATTGCAGAGAAGAAGGACACATTAGGAAAGATTGTAAAAAGGAAGAGAAACAACACAAGTTGAGGAAGTGTTTTCAAGGCAATAAAATAGGACACCTAGCAAAACATTGTGCAGACATGACAGGGTTGGAAATCACATAGACATCCACAAAGGAGGCGTACACTTCTCTCAGAGGTTCCCCTTTAATTGATTGCACACTCTGTAACAACTAATATTCTGGGGGAGAAATATAGCCGACTCTAGAGTTAATCTGTGGTGAGCATTAAGGTGCAAAATGTAGAAAGAAACTTATTTTTTTAAAAAGTAATCTTTGTTGATTTTGTTTGTTCGTTTTATGTTGTCACATGTTTGTTTTCCTAAATTGCTAGCCGGCGGCAAAGAATAGAAATGTTTGTTGTGTTTGCTGTTTTAAGATAACTATCTTGTTTTTCTTTTCACAGATAGAGGGGACACAAAAGAAGTATAGACAAGTGTTTAAAAGGGGTGAGAGAGAAATAGAAGAATTACTCTTGAAAGACTAATTAACAATAGACAATTGGAACACTCTTTTGTTTTAGGCTGCAGTGACTCATGATAATTTGTTTGGCCGAGAATCATTATCCAACAATGAAGTATGTACATACTTTGCTCCAAAATATAGTTTTATGTATTTCAGAGAAAACATGAGTCACTAAGAGTAAATTTTTCATTTCTCTATCATAAGTTAGAAAAGTCCGTTGAAAAGGTATGTAGTCAATGAGATACCGAGTTCTTAATGAACAAATGACGGACGACACTGGATTGCACTGTTAAGACCCCCTAGTCAAGTATGGGGAGGGGTCATAGTTAGCAAATAGCTAAGGGGAACAGTGGAATGAATACAGCCATTTCCCCATAGAGTCAGAGTCCAATCCAGCTGTCATTTTGTTGTAAAAATCTCCCTTTCTACATGTATGTTTGTATTCAAACCTTTGTATTCCCATCATTCATTGCTTTCCTATTTCTCATTCTTTACACAAATGCTAGTCTCTCCCCCTACCTCTCTCTCTCTCTATCTCTCTCTCCCTCTCTCTCTACCCCTCTCTCTCTCTACCTCTCTCTACCTCTCTCTCTCTCTCTCTCTCTCTCTCTCTCTACCCTCTCTCTCTCTCTCTCTCTCTCTCTCTGCTCTGGTAGAGATAAAATCAGACAGTCTCAACAATGGGGCTAAAACATATTTTATGTTTTTACATAAGACAAATTCAGAGATACACACACTAGATTGACATGAGTTACAGAAACAGTCAGGGGTTTTGTTTTCATGTGTATAGAAACTGCTGATTTTAAGCAGAAAGGTTCTGTTGTGGAAATACGATTCATGTGTTATAGATTGCATATCTGTTTTGTTTTTTTGTTTTGGCTCGTGCCTCCTGTACAAAAAATGTGCCTTTATATGGATGCACAAAGGGTGGGCAGGACAGGAGGACAGAAGAATGCTAGAGGATAGGCATACAGATATGCATCTCTGTATAGAACATTGGAGTAGGATTTTTACCACAAGATACGACATAATGTGAAACCCTAGAAAATGTAGAATTTTCATGTTTTATATTTTTCACTGTTAGACAGACATGTACTGGATACTGTTATATTTGAAGAAAGTGTTATAGAAAGAGACCCCTTTGCCTTTCCCACTTAGTCAAGTAGCTGAATATGAGGTACTGAGAATGACATGTGAGTTGGCAGAGGGAAAATCGATTGATATACATTGGTCTTTAGCATTTTTCTAGTCTAGAGGGCGATGTTGAGGTGACTGAGAAATCGTTTTATAGCAATACCAGCACATGATTAGGACACTACATAGAGGACTTTATACAGTGACACAGTTACCAACTGAAGTAGCTGCTAGTAAGGTCCACACTTACATGCACAACCATACAGGGCTGTCACACCAGGGAGAACATAGCTGTCAAATAGACAACAGGGTTTTATGTGACAGCTAACAAATCTGTGTTTTGTGTGTTTTTCGTTGTATTGTTTTAGTTTTAAAAAGGTGAACACACACACACATGCACGCATACACATATTGGTTAATATAGGAAGATTTGTGTTACCTGAAGGATAAACTGTCTGGAAGGTGAAGAGATGTGGTGAGGAGTCTGGTGGACTCTGGAGAGATGGACAAGGTAGACTAATAGAGCCATCCCATATCCCTCCTGCTGATGGGTTTTCCTCCAGGTAAAACAAATGCACGTCATCCAATTACCACCATGCAGGATCCTCAAGTATACACAGGTGTACCAATTAAAAATGTCTGGGTAGAGGTGTATTGAAATGTGTCTAATGTATTACTGTATCATACTCAAAGCTTTTGTTATTCAATGTGATAGTCCTAGAGTTATAATAGATGATAGGGGTATTCATGTTATTGATAATAGATGTATAATGTATGAGTAGTGGTAACAAATCACATACTTTCAATTAGCCATAAACCAGTGTGAACATAAAGTAGTGGTACTCGGTAGAATGAATTGAATAGAATAAGAGTTGGAACTTGATTGAAGTGCCACTAGTCCTTTCCCGCTACCAAGAGATCACCCCTGGGCAGACTCCTAACCTGTCAGTTTTTGAAATGTTCTCGACCCCTCGTGAGATGAGATTGTAACTGGGAGGCTAGGTTAGACCTTGAGAGAAGGTAAATAGTGAGACAGCAACCGAGAACGTCCAAAACACTGTTTCCTGAAAGGTCACACTAACTGTCAGGATGTTGGATCAGGAGAGTAAGTTGTGGAGCAGTAATTTCTTAAGCTTAGGTTATTTGCCAGACAGGTACCAGGTGTAGGCTACCAGCCTCACGGCTTCAAGGGTAGCAGAGACACACTGGTGCCCATACCACCCACTGCAGAGGGGCCAACACTCAGAGAAGGGTCCAAGGGCACTCATGAGTCTGTACTGAAAGGCCTCAAATGCAGTTAGTAGCACCTGAGCCAAAGGCTAAGACTGTTGTCCAGCATGAAGTTGCAGTTTATCCTCTTTTGTGTTCTCTCATTTCATTCTCTTCTCAGGGCGGTTAATTCTTTTAATTAATAGCAGGTGACAGAGACTGGTTCAGGTAATGATAAGGAGGTATTGGGGAGGAAGAAGTTAGTAGCATAATCAGTCCAGTCAATTACTCTATTCAAGTCAGGGGTAAAGGAAAATTTAGAAACCTTGGAGCTTGGAGAAAGTGTGAGGGGCTATTGTCTGAGTAGCATTACGTCCGTAAGTACGGCGACCCCATAGTTAAAAAAAAGAGACACACCCAGCGATGCCAGTCCAGTAATATTCGGACTTGAGCAGGCATCCTTGAGAATGATTATCATTCTTGGGAGAGTAAGGTTTTAGACCAAACAAAGTGCTGGGCGTGCTCACACGTGCCTCAGTGATTATATCAAGTAGGATTAGTTCTCTTTCCACTAAATATTCTTGAGGTACCCGAACTATAGGCGGGAGGTCACTAAGGGAAAAAGTAGAACACATAGGTCCCTTAGTCTGAAGTTTCCCAATGCTTTGCAAGCCGATCACTGTTAAATCTGAGTATTGAGAGACTGGGAAGAATGAACAGACAATAGCCCGCCCACAAGTGTTGATGAAAAGAACTGGTGACATTATTAGATGTGTGTATATTAACGCAAGCTGAAGGAGATTGCATATGACATTATTGATAGACATAGGATGATGCTATTGATGAACATGAAGTGTTTAAATGTATTCTGAGCTTAAAGACATGCGTTGGACAGAAGAACCTGTTAAACTTGGAGAACTGTAGTAGAGAATTCTGTATAGCTGACACACGTTCTACTGTACCTTGTACCTTTCCAAATAAGGTATTAAGTGTTTTATTGCACCCTTGAAGGGCATACAAAAGGTTATCTCCAAGCTCCAGAAGTGTACGGTTTATAGTAAAAGAAGAAGTCGTTTAGAGGATTAAGACTCTCTCTTATGATAATTTGTTTAGATCTACGAACAGCGTGGACATACACCAAGGGGGATTTGTATTACATAACAATGAAACGTGGTACTGAGATCCTGCATATAACATCTTTAAGGTGATAGTTTATTGTACTATCAAAGGGTGGACTGTTGAAGTCGTATAATTGGATGTACAAAAGTATATTGGTTTAATATTGGTTTGCCGTGCATATTGCAAAGCGTACGCCACGTGTTACGTGGCGTGACGCGATCGCACGGTAAAATACGCACGCACACACTCGCATTACAACAGTTAGTTATTTATATAATTTCATATTGGTTCTGTTACACTGTAATTCAGGAGCAGATAGTATTCGGTTTATTATTAGTGTATATATATAGTGATTATATGTACATTGTAGTGTTATTAAAGGTTTAGGTAATAGGAAAGGTGTCATGCCTGATATCATATTGAAGCCCTTATCATCAGCAGCTGTCCGGTGCAGTCGGCGAAGAGATCGCACATTGCATACTTTAGTTATTGATATTAGAGAGTAAACCTTTGTATGATACTGGCTATGAAAAGGAGCAGACCCCCTGGACAGAAGACCCCCACCTTTGGATTCCTTAGATTGAATCAACCTATTACCTGTCTGGCCTGGACCCACCCAACGTCTGGACCTATAGAAACAATCTACGTCATCTCTATTGTTCACAATGAAACAATGACTGTATATATATTAGTTGCATCTCACTGGGGCCTCAGTCAACTCTGACACAATATTCTATACAGAATATTGTCCATCGGGTCCGGTGGGTGCGCAGCGTGCGCAAGCGATTGCATTGGTATGTACTTATCTTTTGGTATTGGCTGTGCTGTACTGTACTTTATCATGATATAATAATGTATTGAATTGTTGACTATTTACATCTGTTAAAAATAAATCACTTTGTGCTTTGGACACACATACAATTGATTGGGCAATGCTTATTTTAAAACGATAGAATTACTTTAATAACAGCAAGGATAACATTTCACGAACAGTCTTATTGCACAGGTGCCATCCTATCACAGTACCATGCTTAAAGTCAAGGAGCTCTTCAGAATGACCCATTTAGTATCACAAATATTTGTAAATGGACACTGCAAGGCTAGGTGCTAGGATCTTATATACCTCTGGCAACGGGTCTGAAACACCTTAATTCAAAAATTAACAGGTGTGGCCAAATACTTTTGTCCGTATATTGTATATGTATATATGTATATATATATATATATATATATATATATATATTATATACATACACACACACACACACACACACACAGGGGTGCCAAGAGGGGGTGGGGGTTACAAATTAGCCAGGGACTCACTGGAGCTCTACAGTGTGTAATTACAGTGTGTGTTATCACACACTGTCCAACAGCCTGCAGAGCAAGCCAGACACTCCTAATCTCAAGAGATTTCGTAATCTAAGAGCTTCCCTGCTCACTCTGCAGGATGTTTTCTAGTTTGATGGCAACAATTTTTTTGTGGGGGTTATAATATGTCTGGGGGGGTTTGTAATGTCTCTGGGGGGCCATAATGTATCTGGGGGGTTGTAATATGTATTGGGGTGGTCATAATGTGTCTGGGGGGTGGCACGGTATGCCTGGGAGGTGGTGAGGTGTGTCTGGGGGGAGGTGTGATGTGGCAGGAGGTGGTGTGATGGTGATGTGTGATGTGAAAGGGGGTGGCATGATGCATGATGTGGCAGGGGTTGTGTGATGTGTGTTGTGACTAATAGGTGTCGTGATGTAGCTGGGAGGGTGTGATAAATGTAACATTTTATTACAATGTATTTATTATAAACTGCATGATCTGTGTTATGCACTGTGTTCACTTATTGCTCAGTTTTCCATATTTACATTTTCCAACAGGTCCAAACATTCCAGGATCCATGCAAGAATCTAGAACCAGGTTGTGAAAACTGCAATAACAGGTAGGTGTGAGTAACACCATTTTAATATATAATGGAGGAATTCAACTAGCGCAAAGTGTTTTCGGAACATCAGCGAAACACTTTGTGGCAGAGATATAACAAAAATCTCCTCCCACTTTTCACATCTAAAGAAGCGCAGCCACGCCCAATGTTGACCACGCCTTCAACATTATGTGACCACGCCACTTTAGCATTGGCGGCATACAGTACATTTAACCTATTGCCTGTGATGGGGTGCTCCAAAAATTTGCTGTATCGGGGCACCAAATTCCTCTTTGCGGCCTGGATATACATAGTGGGCTTGGCTGTTTTTTCATATAGCACATAAATACTTGATAGCTTTATTTTTACACTGAAATTCCTTCAAAACTCAACTTTAAACACTTGCCTATCCCACCCCATCCTAAAATAATTCTCTCTACCTGCCCCTTCTAACCCTTTCCCTCTACCCCTATAATCTTTACTTGTTAACACGCCCCTAAACAACACCCTCTTCTTGCTCCATATGTCTCTACCTCTCACTTCCCTCCCTCTACCCCTATTATCTCCATTTACTGCCCTACTCCTCTTGAATGGTAACTCTCACAAGTTTGGCCCTCTCTATCTCCTATCGTCTCATACTTTTTGTGCGGTTTCCTTGGTTCTCGCAGTGTCTTCTTATGTAGTTACTACTGTCTTTTCTTTTATTGATTTTTACAGAGTCTATTGTTTCTCATGCCTCTTATATGTATTTTGTTCTGTTAATCTTTTGTTGCTTGTGCGGCGCAGCAGATTCTGTGGCGTCTTAAAATAAACTAAGACGATGAAGATATTAATGATAAACAATGCCTTGTTAAACCATTTGTACAAGCCACTTTCTCCAAAAGATGGCTGTAGCAAATAGTGTGTAGGCCTATGTCAACAAGATTGAAAGGACAGCTGAGCAAGAGGTATTAAAGAAGACATATGGGCCCATGCTGAGTTGGATACATATGCATAAAAAAAATAAGCTCTAAAAAACTGCATGTAACAATACCATCTATACGCCCATGTGCTGAGTTGGAGCCATTTAAAGATGGATCCAACTGTGAACCAATCACATATTGTACATGTCAAGTATACATCAGGCGTGATTACACCCAGATACATTTACATCCAAACTGGTCAAAAGCACAAGAACTTTTTTTAACATTTGTTTTAATAGTGTAAACCTTATTCGCGATTAGGCTTGATTTAAATAAAAAAACCTCTGTAAAACAATCTTCCTTCTCAAGTATGACCAAAAATAGCAAAACATTAATACAATAATATGCTCAATAAATTATATAATATATACACGACAAATGTAGAAAGCACCTATCAGATTTAGGGTTAAATTTACACTCACCATCAGAAGTGGCTAGCGACTGCTGGAGACTGACAGCATCATCAGTGTTTATACGCACAAGCCCTCAGGCACCCTCAAGTGATATGACTACTTACAGGCATATATGTTGGCCCAGGACATAGGGGCTGGCCATATAGGCTGGGAACGTCTAGAATGCCTTATATAAGGCTGACAAGACAGCTTAATTGTCAAAAAAGAAAACTGTCTCTTAACTGATGAACCAATGCAATATAGAGGTGCTTTTCTGCATAACAAGTTTATGTTAGCTCAGTTAGCTTATGTGTACTGCTACACTTCAAAACGTTTCTCAGAAACATATGTACTCTTTTATAATTTCTGACTGTCGACATTTTGGTGTCAACAGTCTGACCTTCGACAGGTTCAGCATCAATAGACTGACTACATCTCCTCACATAAGGTGCACCTGAGCCCACATTAAGTTATTACTGTAAGTAAAACATTGCTAATTTTTGCTCACACCTCATAGAGGTGTAAGCAAAAACTAGCAAGGTTTAAGTGCCCTTAAATTAAGGGTGTGCACCGGGCACTTTTAGGGTTTTGGGTTTTGGGTTCTGATTAGCTTGAGGTTTTGGGTCCTGATTTGTTTTGCCAAAACATCTGACGAAAGGTATTGGTTCTGATTTCGGGTTTTGGGTTCTGATTTATTTTTAAAAAAGCATAAAAAGCGCTAAAATCCTGTTTTTTTGTTCTTTTCCACTCCTATGTTATTATTAACCTCAATAACATTCAATAACAATTATTTCCACTAATTTCCAGTCTATTCTGAACACCTCACACCTCACACCTCACAATATTGTTTTTAGTCCAAAACGTTGCACCGAGGTGGCTTTCTGGACTGCGTAGTGGAGTGGCCCCGGTACCCAATTTGGTACCGGGGCCACAATACCTCCTCCAACCATGGTACAGAGCATTCATCATTGAGATCCCATCAAGTATGTCAAAGACAGACAGGGTCGAAGTGTTATTTGTTGAGTTTGTGAACAAAAAAACTGTCCCTGTTGCAAATCTTCGTGCAATGAAGTGTGACTTTTTCATTTAAAGGCTCAAGCTTTCAAGTGTAGTGTTTATAAGTTATAAACACTACAGTAGTTCTAGCATGTCAATACCTCTTGTTTTTGACGACCATGGTACAGAGCATTCATCATTGAGATCCCATCAAGTATGTCAAAGACAGACAGGGTCGAAGTGTTATTTGTTGACTTTGGGAACAAAAAAACTGTCCCTGTTGCAAATCTTCGTGCAATGAAGAGTGACTTTTTCATTTAAAGGCTCAAGCTTTCAAGTGTAGTGTTTATAAGTTATATTATACTTTTGGTTTAATTTGTTTAATTTGTTTTAATTTTGTTTTACTTTGTGCTCATGGCAAACGACTGTTAAATGGTCACATAATGCCAAAAAAAAGTTGCAAGATGGAATTGTCCATGGGCCCTCCCACCCACACTGATGTTGTTAAAATAGGACATGCGCACTTTAACAAACCAATCATTTCAGCGAAAGGGCCTACCAAACTGTGTCTGAAATGATTGGTTTGTTTGGGCCCCCACAAAACGAGCTAGGAAAGAAAAAAAAAAAAGGTGCAAGATGGAATTGTTCTTGGGCCCTCCCACCCACCCTTATGTTGTTGAAATAGGACATGCACACTTTAACAAACCAATCATTTCAGCGACAGGGCCTACCAAACTACTGTGGCTGAAATGATTGGTTTGTTTGGGCCCCCACACAAAAAAAGCTATTCATCTCTCCCTGTACAAACTAAACTGGCTCTACTGAGGGAAGATGTCGTCCTCATCCTCATCCTCTGATTCCTGGCCCCCTTCAGTGTGTACTTCCTCATCCTCACACATTATCAATTCGTCCCCGCTGGACTCCACAACCACAGGTCCCTCTGTATTATCTGGAGTGCAGTGCTGTACTTAATTGAGGAATGGATAATTCATTTTTATGAACATCATTTTTTCAACGTTCTGAGGAAGCAACCTCCTTCGCCGCTCACTGACCAGGTTACCCGCTGCACTAAAAACTCTTTCCGAGTACACACTGGAGGGGGGACAACTCAGGTAAAATAGAGCCAGTTTATACAGGGGCTTCCAAACAGCCTTTTTTTCCTGCCAGTAACAATATGGACTGTCTGACATGTCTATTTGGATGGTGTCAGCAAAATAATCCTCCACCATTTTTTCAATTGTGACAGCATCTAATGCAGCGACAGTAGACATGTCTGCAATGGTTGGCAGGTCCTTCAGTCCGGAACAGATGTTGTCTGCATCCCCGCTAGCGGGTCTTTTAGGAAAACGGAGTTTTTTCCTCGCAGCCACAGGTGTGGAAGAATATGAAGGTGGAGCTGTTTGTATGTCACGGTACTCTTCTTTGCACCTCTGTAGACTTGTGTCCGCCGGAAACAGAGACACAACATACGCTTTAAAACGAGGATCGAGCACGGTGGCCAGAATGTATTCCTCTGACTTTAAAAGAGTGACCACCCTCGGATCCTGGCAAAGCGTACGAAGGGCTTCATCCACAAGAGCTACATGCTTGGTGGAATCGCAATGGTTTACCAGCTCCTCCCTCACTTTCTCCAGCTGCTTCTGCAACAGCCTGATCAGGGGAATGACCTGATTCAAGCTGGCAGTGTCGGAACTGACTTCTCGTGTGGCAAGTTCAAACGGCTGCAGAACATTGCACAACACGGAAATCAGTCTCCACTGCGCTTGACTCAGGCGCACCCCCACTCCTTTTCCTATGTTGTAGGTGGCTGTGTAGGCTTGAATGGCCTTTTGCTGCTCCTCCATCCTCTGCAGCATATAGAGGGTGGAGTTCCAGCGCGTCACAACCTCTTGTTTGAGGTGATGGCAGGGCAGGTTCAGACTTTTTTGATGTTTCTCGAGTCTGCGGTAGCCACTGGCAGAATGCCGAAAGTGTCCAGCAATTTTGCGGGCCACCGCAAGCATCTCCTGCACAGCCCTGTCATTCTTGAGGTAATGCTGCACCACCAAATTAACGGTGTGGACAAAACATGGGACGTGCTGGAAATTGCCCATATATAATGCCCGCACAATGTTACTGGGGTTGTCTGACACCACAAATCCCCTGGAGAGTCTAAGTGGGGTAAGCCACTCCGAGATTATTTCCCTCAGTTTTTCTAAGAGGTTGTCAGCGTTGTGCCTCTTACTAAAACCTGTGATACAAAACGCTGCCTGCCTTGGCACGAGCAGCCATTGTGGAGATGCTGCTACTGATGCAGCTGCTGCTGTTGCTGCGGAAGGCGATGCATCTACCCAGTGGGCTGTCACAGTCATATAGTCCTTAGTTTGCCCTGAAGCACTTGTCCACATGTCCGTGGTTAAGTGGACAGTGGGTACAACCGCATTTTTCAGAGCACTGAGGACACTTGTTCTTACTTCTCTGTACATCTTTGGTATCGCCTGCCTAGTGAAGTGGAATCTCGACGGGATTTGGTATCGGGGACACAATACCTCCATCAACCGTCTAAATCCCACTCCACTGATGGCGGACACCGGACGCACATCTAACACCAATATTGCTGTTATTGACACAGTTATCCGCTTTGCCATAGGATGACTAGTGTCGTACTTGGTGCTCATGGCAAATGACTGTTGGATGGTCAATTGTTTGGTGAAAGACGTAGCGGTCTTACGACTTCCCCTCTGGGAAGATGACCGACTACCAGCAGCAACAGCAGCAGTGGCAGTAATAGGCGTACTGCTGCAGGATTCCTCGGATGAATCCCGTATTGAAGAGGACTCAGTCTGGCTGGTGACATGGCCTGCAGGACTAAATCTGATGGAGATCGTGGAGAAAGTTGACGAGGAGGGTGTTGGTGGTATGTATCCAACAGGACCAAGGGATTTAGGTGTCCCTGGACTGCTGACGGTCCTAGCCACAGGTCCTGAACTAAACACTGAATTATGAAGGTTCTTCAAGTGACGTATAAGTGAGGATGTCCCTAGGTGGCCAAGATCCTTACCCCTGCTTATTTGAGCTTTACATAAGCTACATATGGCCATACATTTGTTGTCCGGATTCGGATAAAAATAACTCCAGACAGAAGAGGTGGATTTTTTGGTCTTCTGACCAGGCATGACGATGGGCTTTTTCATCCCATGGACAACAACTGTTTCCCCCCCTGGTGGCTCATTTATGATAACAACATCAGCATCCTCCTCGTCAAGTTCCTCCACAACGCCAGCTACATCAATAGCCTCCTTGACACCTTGATTATCCAAATCTGGATCTAAACTGTGGGTCATCCTCCAGCATATGCAGAGGGTGGGCTGCAAATGGTGGATGGAGTCACCTCTTCCCGTACAGTGATGGGAAGGTCAGGCTTCGCAACCACCAACACCCTTGGACTCGCCTTGGAGATTTGTGATGTCATCTGTTTAGAAGGCAGAGTTGTTTGCTGTGTTGTTGATGACAGCATAACTCTTTTAAATTTTTTCGAGGGGGGGGAGGAGGAGGGCTTAGATCCTTGGGTGAAGCTGAACCACTAGTCATGAACACGGGCCAGGGCCTAAGCCGTTTCTTGCCACTCCGTGTCGTAAATGGCATATTGGCAAGTTTACGTTTCTCCTCAGATGTTTTCAATTTTCTTTTTTTGCTAATTTTAGAGAACTTTGGTTTTTGGGATTTTACATGCCCTCTAGGAGATTGGGCATCGCCCTTGCCAGACGACGTTGATGGCATTTCATCGTCTATGTCATGACTAGTGGCAGCAGCTTCAGCATTAGGAGGAGGAAGTGGGTGTTGACCTTTCCCTACTTTATCCTCCAAATTTTTGTACTCCATTATATGCAGCACAAGAGAGCGTACCCCTAAACCACACACACTCGGCAAAGCCTTTATAAATTATCTGCGGCACAGGAGAGTACCACTGTACTGGAGTTATACAGCAGTACCTAGTATTTTAAAAATATTTTTGTTATATTTTTTTTACAATTATTTTTGTATAATTTTTTTATAAATATTGAATTTATTTTCTTATTTTTTTTTTTATAATTTTTGTATAACTTTTTAATTTAGTTTTTAGCAGAACAGAGCACAGGACACAGGCAGCACCACTGGACTCAGCAGGACAGAGCACAGGACACAGGCAGCACCACTGGACTCAGCAGGACAGAGCACAGGACACAGCACCACTGGACTCAGTAGGACAGAGCACTGGGCAAAGCACCACTAGACTCAGCAGAACAGAGCACTGGACAAAGCACAAAAGTACCACTAAGATTAAAACAAGGACAGGAGCTCCCTAACTGCAACCTCTCTCACGAGTGATCGCAGCCAGAATGAAGATGGCGGCCGCTAGCGCTGAATTTATGACATCCGAGTCTCGCGAGATCCGATGCGAGACTTGGATGTCATAGCCTCGGTTTGGCTCCGTTTGGCGCCCATAAGTTCCCGAACAGTGCTCGGATCCCGTCGGATCCGCACTGTTCGGGTGGGCTCGGATTTAGAAAATCCGAGCCCGCTCATCCCTACCTTAAATGTAATATTGAAATAAGAAAAAAGGAATTTGCTTCAAAACAAAGGAAAGATTCTAAACTTACCAGTGCAATAGTGATAAAGGTAATAAGTGGGAAGACCCTGGATGCTGATACTAGTCTTTCCTTCCTCCATATGGCCTTAAAAAATATTTTACCTGTCTAAAAATGGAGAAGACACTGTGAACCATTTAGAAGAACCTAAACCTTATAGAAAGATGGTTATACACCTGGCTAACAGCTACAGAAAATAATGCAGAGGTTCTTCTAACTAGGGCTACATGGTGATATTAAATGGTAATGCCCGTATGCCGCATTGTTGCAGTCCTCTAATACTCTTACATGCAGTACATGTTTCCTGGCGCAACCAGCATATTTTAGTTACAGTGGATTATGCCACATGTTACTCAGAGGCAATGATATTGTGCAATACAGCTGCAAAATAATGAGTCCATAAATTTAGTTGGGTTGACATCCCAATGAGATTCTAACAGAACAGGATATGCCCTTTTGTCACATGCCGCTCACCCACGGCTGCCATCTGGTAACCTGTGTATCATTCATTCCTCATTCCCTGCTTCTTCCCAGGCTGTCAGGCCGGCAATTGGCTCTGCACATGCGCAGGTAATAATCTCACCTGTGTTCACCTGTCCCGCTCATCCATTGGTTACCTCTCCTTTATAAGGCTTCTCCCAGCTCCTATTAGTGCTGGTTCTTCTCGTCAGACTACTGGCCTGGAAGCAGCTCATGCACTCTGCTGTAAATCACCTATTACCTGCTGCACTCATTAGTTGTAACTACTGCAGATCATCGCTACCATCTCTCCAAGTGTGCTGTTGCAAAGCACCTATTACCTGCTCCACTCATTAGTGGTAACTACGGCAGATCATCGCTACCTTCTCTACAAGTGTGCTGCTGCAAATCACCTATTACCTGCTCCACTCGTTAGTGGTAACTACTGCAGATTATCGCTACCTTCTCTCCAAGTGTGCTGCTGCAAATCACCTATTACCTGCTCCACTTGTTAGTGGTAACTACTGCAGATCATCGCTACCATCTCTAAAAGTGTGCTGCTGAAAATCACCTATTGCCTGCTCCACTCATTAGTGGTCACTACTGCAGATCATTGCTACTATCTGTCCAAGTGTGCTGCAGCAAATCACCTATTACCTGCTCCACCACTTGTTAGTGGTCACTACTGCAGATCATCGCTATCATCTCTCCAAGTGTGCTGCTGAAAATCCCCTATTATCGCTCTGTGGTCTATCACTGAGCATCACTCAGTACTCCTACTCATTTGTGGCTATCTAGTGCCTACATTCTCATCTGTACTCGGTTCACTATCACTGCTCACTGGGAACTCCCCTAGAGATCCACGACCTGCAGGGTGGAAGCTGCCAACCCCAAATTCCCTTGGGGGAACCTCTGGTGAAAACCTTCCACTTTGCTAGATTTTGCGCCTCTGTGAGAAGTACCACCAATCACAGGCAGAACAGAAGGATCCCATTCATCCTTGTGAATCCTGACACCTTTATGGAAAAATTAGGACCCAAATGGGTTAGAATGCTGTTAAACGTCAGGCTTGCATTTTTACCACAGCACTGTACTGTAAGGGTTAAGCTTTTCCCTCAAATTTGAATTGGCCTATGAGATTTAGGAGGAGGGGTTTCATAGCTCATACAGAGAATGGATCACCGACAGTTTTCTCTTCTCATCAGGATTTCCCACCCTCCTCTCCCTAAATGTGGTTTTATTTGCTATTAAGTTTCTTATCTAACATGTTTTCTCTACTTTATTCCGAGGTAATACAGTCGGCAGAAAGCGGTGCAGCCAGCTAATACATGGGCGCAAGATTTATGTTCGGCCGCAGAGGGATTTCCCTTTCGCTGTAGTCTCTTCAGGGTCATTTGTGTAGGTGCCCGGGGTATCATTTGTGGGAGTGTGCCTCTGGGACCAGAAGGGGCAGAGTCTTTCTGACGCCTTTAATGTAGCGGCGGGGTTCAGGGCCGGGTGGCCACCCCAAGTTAATGTTTAGTATTGACTGGTAGCTGTTACTGCACTTGCTTTTGCTGTCACCATTTCTTTCTTTATATATAACAATTAAAACTGTGACCTTAAGGCGCCAAAAGTTACCACTGTGTCCGTGTCTTTATTTCTGGTTATTTAGGTAAATTAATAAGATGAAGGGGGAAGGTTTTAGGTGCTGTGGGGGGTGGGGGTGTCAGTTATTGGTGTTTAGTAAAAAGAGTCTAAAGAATTCTGCAAGTTGTTTATTAACCATCGCTGTACATTTGTCTACTGTACTGAACAGATGGTCTAATAAAAAATTCAATAAATCCCTTAAAAACATTCTAAGAAAAGTTGTAGACAAAGATGGGTAAAACTGACTTCTTTCTTATATTCATTATAGGGGAGGTTTCACTGTTATCCGCAGGATACCTTTGTTTTAAGGTACTATGTCAGGTGTTCCTGGGTATTGCTAGACGTCAGGCTGGGCTAATTCCTGTCTGATCCTGCCCTCAGCTTGCCACGATTAAGCCTATAGCGAAACTCTCTGTATTATTACTGACCTACCATTTAAATTCACTGACTATTTACTTTATGACAATTAATCATATTTGCCAACTCTCCCGGAACGTCCGGGAGACTCCCGCATTTTGCGGGAGTCTCCCGGTCTCCCGAGAGAGTGTGGCAATCTCCCTGATCTGCCCAGAAGTGGGCAGAATACGGTTCAAATGCCGTGATTTTTCGGGGCCCCGCCCCCCTACACACCTACCTCCTACTAGCAGCTCCCGGAAAAAAAAAATGAAATGTTGGCAAGTATGCAATTAATGAACAGATATAATACATTTATACATACAAATTTAAAACAAACTAATATATATTTTATTGGTGGTAGTTAATTAAGTTACAGTACTATTATAATTAAGCAGATGATTATGAATTTATATGATATTTACCAATAATCTGTGACAGAGACGTGGTAGACAGTTTTTTCTGCCATTTTAACTGTTAATTTATTATTTTTTTGTTTAATTTCACTCATCAAGTTATAATTATTTCGCTAAGTCTGAAAGGAATTTCTATTCAAAAGTATTTTAATGCATAGCAATAAAGATTGACATTTTTAAATTCAAAATGTATTTATCCATGGAGTACCTCAGTGATACACATTTTCCCTCTCCTCCTTTTCTCTCATTGAAATTGTGATTGTTAATGCGTGAGTTCACCCCCTATGAGTATATATAAATTTATCCATAATTATCTCAAGGAGGGTTCATTGGATTACTCGGTGTGGTGCAAACCATTTGTGTACCTTACTCATACTTGCCTACTCAATAGGAATTTCTGGGAGGCTCCTGAATTTTACCATTAAGCCACAATCCCCCGATTTTCAATGCTGTGAATTTCATTTTTTTATAATAGGGGGCAGTAATATGGTGATGCGACCGCGTCACCACGCCAGCCCTACACTTGTCACATGAACCGACCTGTCCTGACCTGGGATCTCCTGGAGAACAAGTTTTAAAAGTTGACAAGTATAACCAGGGCCGGACTGGGACTAAAAATCAGTTTTGGCATTTAAAGTCCACAGGCCCACCTCAGTTCCAGCAGAAAATAAATTGAGGTGGGCCTGCGCGGCGGCACCAAAAAAGGCGTGACCACATTGTGTTGTGGGTGTAGCCACATGGGACAGTGATACATACATTAAAATAAAACATTACATTTATCACGCCATCCCTGAGGCACATTATGACACCCCCAGCCCACTGTACTAATCTATGCTTCTGGTGCTGCTGACATCCATCAGGGTGAGAACTTCCTGTAAAGAGCAGGGAAGCTCTTAGTCTCACAAAATTATTAAATCTTGTGAGAATTAGAGCTCCTCGGCTTGTTCTGCAAGCTGTATCCTATCCAGAGACTTGGAGCTGCTATCCTCTCCCTCCTGCTAACCAGAGCTGGATTAACGCTTGGTGGGCCTGGGGTATTTAAGACAGGGAGCCCCTATTATGTAACATGGCTATCATTTTTGACAAATGTTAGACAAATACACAGGCAATATTGTGTGCAATACTTTTAGTTGCACGCAGCTCTGCCTTCACAAGCAGTACAGTGTGAAGCTGGACATACCTCCCAACTGTCCTTGTAGTCGGACCAAATCTCCCTAAACGAGACAGTCACCAAAATTCGGGACTTCCCCACCAGATTCAGGACAGTTGGCAGACTGTCCTGCTCTCTCCTACCTGTCTTGTTACTTTCACCACCTCTGGCTCCTGGTGTCTTTAGTTCAATTGCTGCTTGTCTGGATATTGGAATGTTGGAGGCCCTATTTGGAAAAAAAATGGGTACATGGAATTTAGAAAACTCCAACCAGCCCTGGTGTTTAATCAATACAACCCATAAATTATAATTAGGCCTCCCTCCAGCCCCAACATTAAAATACTAGTATTTACATTTAATATAAATAGCTGCTGCTGTTGATAAATCAACCTATTTCCCTCCCTCCAAACAACTCCAGCAATAAATGAAATAGCATTTATGTTTAATAAATATACCTATTTCCCGCAACCATCACTGCCATTAAATAATTCATATACACATCTTTTCCCAAACAGCCCCACTTTCAATTAATAGCCCCCAAACCACCCCAGTATTAAATTAAAGGTCCAATCACCCTATCTTAAATTGCTAGGCCCTAATATAAAATTAACCCACATCACCCCACAAATAAAATAGCACAAATTAAATAATTAGCCCCCACCTAAACTCCACCATTAAATTAATAGCCTACCTCCCACATTATATTAACATTCTCCTCCTTCCCTCATGCCTGAGTATATGCCCCCAATTGATATTATGACACACAGTAGTGCCCCAAAATCAAATTTTACCACACAGTAGTGCCGCAAAATCATATTATGCCACACAGTAGTGCCCCAAAATCATATTATGCCACACAGTAGTGCCTCAAAATCATCTTTTACCACACAGTAGTGCCCCAAAATCATATTATGCCACACAGTAGTGCCCCAAAATCATATTTTACCACACAGTAGTGCCCCAAAATCATATTATAAAACACAGTTGTGCCCCAAAATCATATGATACCACACAGTAGTGCCCCAAATCATATTATACCACACAGTAGTGCCCCAAGTTGATATTAAGCCACAATAGCACCCCAGTTGATATTATGCCACAATAGTGCCCCCAGTTGATATTATGCCACAATAGTGCCCCCCAGTTGAAATTATGCCACACAGTAGTGGGCCAAATAATATTATCCATTTTTTGTGTGGCACCTTTCCTCCTCCTGTTTTTTGTGTGGCACCTTTTCTCTTCTCCCCCCCCTGTTATTGTGTGGCACCTTTTCTCTCCCCCCCCATGTTATTGTGTGGCACCTTTTCTCTTCTCCCCCCATGTTATTGTGTGGCACATTTTCTCTTCTCCCCCCCCCCCCCCCTGTTATTGTGTGGCACTTTTTCTCTCCTCTTCCCCCGTATATTTTGTGTGGCACATTTTCTCTTCTCCCCCCCCTTCCCCGTATTTTGTGTGGCACCTTTTCTCTTCTCCCCCCTTTTTTTGTGTGGCACTTTTTCTCTTCAACACCCCCCCCCCCCCATTTTGTTTACTTACCTTCTCAGCTTCTTCTCTGCCCGCTCTTCGTCAGCTGCCTTCCAGGACCTGTACTGATCACATGTGCCGCGCGCAGTGCAGTGTTTATGACCAGGAAGTGTCGGTGCACTGACCGCCCAGTACACGGTCAGTGCACTGACTGCTCGAACCGGCCCATCTGACCATCGGCCCTTCTAGCATTTGCCAGAAGTGCCAGATGGCCAGTACGGCCCTGAGTATAACCTTGATATGTGCTGGATGGATCCATCTAGGCATACCAGTGCAAAACCAAAGCATTTACACTGCATTTCCAGTGAGCTTCGTAAATGAACTCCAATGTGTTTTATGACAGCCACTACTGGACAAGGCACAACATGACCCCATATATTGTAGTACAAGTTCTGCATCCTTACAGAAAAGAAAATCATAATGTTCTATTTTTATCATTATTTAAATACTAGCAAATGTGAACTGGCTGTCGATAGTTATCATTCTGAACCACCAGTTATGACATCTTGAAATGTCATAAGAAAGGGTGTTAGAAATATAAATAAGCAGCAGAGTGCTAATTGAGGGCAAAAGAGTTAATAAGCTGAAGAAACTATGGCCTTTAAGCTCATGCTGAACAAATAGGTGCATAAGCTCAAAAATATGCTCTGCATCTCCTAATTTTGTTCTTGTCCATAAATAACTAGTTAATACTGCTTTTATAGTTGCATGTATGGGATTTAAAGTGCCTAATATAAAAAAAGAATGTATGGGGTTTTAAGCTTCTGCTAAAAAAAAATATGTTTTAAGTTCTAGCAGGTCATGATCTCCACTCTCTATAAAACACTACTAGTGTGATTAAAAGTTCAACTAACACTTATGCTGAAAGGAGTGATATTCAGTATATAGCTTGATGCTCAATATGTAGCGATGCTTGACAAGCCTTTGACTAGAGGTCAAATTTTAGTTTGACGCTCAGTGTATTGCTGTTGAGGATGTGATTAGTGCCTCATCAAAACAGGAATTAATAACTTAAGCTTCCCGAAAAACAACTATTAATATCACAGGCGCCACGCTGAGGAACAAACATTGTTAATGACATTTAGCACGTGCTGGTCGAGATGTGAAAAACAATTGTACCTCCCCCCCCCCAATCCTCTGACCTGACATTGTCACTCTGCCACTGGATCCTTACCCTTTTTTAATGTTACAATTGTAATAACCTTGTGGGGAAACAACTCAGTTTTTCTTCATAACTTGGCTCTGTGCCCTCTGAGCCAGGCATTCTTAAAAGGCTAGGCAATATTTAGAGCTGTTACTCGTAATACCTGCAATAAAACGTTATAGTTCTTTTCCCTCATAGCAATGTTTAAGGCTGACCTCACTAAAAGTTATGTGATTCAGGGTCATGAAACTAAAAAAATCTACACCAAAATTAGTTTTGTATTTGCTGTCACATCATTTACACACACATACACAAAAAAAATGTATCTACAAATAAATATATAATGCATGCGATCAGCAAACTACAAATATAATGCATTGATTATATAGACATACACATAAACAAGGTAATTTACAACAGGGCAAAAATTGATTGGTACAGTTCAATAACCATTTATCATTACGCCTCTCTTTGAACATACAAATAGCACAGGGCCATCTTAACAACATTATGGGCCCCCGGGCAAAGCAGTGCACCGGGGCCCCTATATATATATATATATATATATATATATATATATATATATATATATAAAAAGAGGGATAAAAGGAACAGGGCGCCACATAGTGTATTACCACAATAAAAACACAGCAAAATTTGTGAGAATAAATGAAGTGTGGTAGATTAAAAACACACAAGTATATTGTGATTCTCACAATGCAGATAGAACCAGAATAGTGATCAGATAAAAACACTCGTGCCAATATACTAGAATCCCGGGTGTGATCACCAATAATACTGATTATGCGTACCGGATAGAAAACCTTTCAGGCATATCTGTGGAGCTGTTGAAGTATCCAACATATAGATGTCTCCCAATCCTGCAATTCTCATCAATCAGGGGGATCACTGGCAACCACTTGACCTCAGTAGCATAATATAATAAAAGAAGCTAAAATAGTATAGTACTGTATATAACAGGATTTATTAAAAAAGTAAGTATCAAACTCACATAAAATCATTCACAAAATTGCATATAAAGGTATCTTTGTTGGTACTCATCTGGACAGGCATGTGTCCTCCACAGGGCAGATAGTTGTCAATCTCAATATATCTCCACAACGGATCTCTTATATAGGTGCCACGATATCCTAAAGAGCAGGGCAGTCAGCCACACTAGCAAAACCAATAAAGGTGGAAAAAGGTTACACGCCTAATCACCAAACCAGGTTATACCTTATCTATTGGAAGGTGCTAAGATGTACTAGGGGGTCTACTAGCTTTCATGACTCGACGATGACCTGCGACCGCTCAGCAGGCCAATAGATCCTCAAACCTCAACGCGTTTCGTCCGTAAAGTGAAAAGGACTGCCTCCTCCTCAACCCGTTCACTATGAATAACGGCTCCGCTTACCACCAAAGATACCTTTATATGCAATTTTGTGAATGATTTTATGTGAGTTTGATACTTACTTTTTTAATAAATCCTGTTATATACAGTACTATACTATTTTAGCTTCTTTTATTATATTATGCTACTGAGGTCAAGTGGTTGCCAGTGATCCCCCTGATTGATGAGAATTGCAGGATTGGGAGACATCTATATGTTGGATACTTCAACAGCTCCACAGATATGCCTGAAAGGTTTTCTATCCGGTACGCATAATCAGTATTATTGGTGATCACACCCGGTATTCTAGTATATTGGCACAAGTGTTTTTATCTTATCACTATTCTGATTCTATCTGCATTGTGAGAATCACAACATACCTGTGTGTTTTCAATCTACCACACTTCATTTATTCTCACAAATGTTGCTGTGTTTTTTTTTGTGGCAACACACTATGTGGCGCCCTGTTCCTTTTATCCCTCTTTTTTAGATATTCCAGATTCACTATCTGTTTTTGGGACTGGCTGCCTCCTGCAAATTGGACTTTGTGTTTACACAGTGTTGTTTTTAAGCAATACCATTGTATATTGACTTTGTGCACAGAAGTGGGTCACGCGCCCCCTTGTTTTGGGTATCTGTTGCGTGTATGTATGTGTTATAGTATTCTCCTTTTCTCCTTTTTGGGTTACAATCTCCTTAATATACTGGCAAATATATGTATGACCATTTAATACCGTTAACAACTCCTCGCAAAAGGTATTTCTGAATTAACCCATGAAATATCATTTTTATGTTTCTTTATATCAACAAGTTTCAAGAATAATCACGACAAGATATAGGATTTGTTTAAAGTGTGTTGTATTATATTATAGAACAATAAACAGCGTAACAATATTGTACACACAATATAGCTTTAGTGCAATATATATATCATACTTATTGCCTGTAATATAGATATATATGTAATTGTGTGTATTTTGACTAACTATTGTCTAAAGGTGTGTGTGTGTGTGTGCATTGTGTAGTGAAGGGGGAGGGGAGAATCCATACAGACCACAAACATACCTCACTTAAAGTCTAGCGGCCATTTTCAAGCACATGGTTTCAACCAGTTCAAACTACTACACTTTCTATGCATAAACCAACATAACCTGCACTTTCTATGCATATCTAACAATCTGATCACTTAACCACAATCTGATCACTTCCTAATCCATCACTTTCTATGCAATGTAGTCACCATCCAAAATGGCTGACTTGCCATGCTTGTAGGCCCACAAGGCCTACTAAACAATTACAGTTACTAAACAATGTGAACTCAGTACAGACACATTACTCATTACAAGCAGTATTTAGCCAATCCACCACAAATAGCTCTATAATCAGCAGTAAACGCACAATGTCCACTGGCCAATTTTAACACCTGATATTTCACACATAGCACAAACGTCTCCATTCCCAAAGCCTAACAAATCGATCCAAATTCAAACACAAATGCTATCATTTATCCCAACCAGGATCCAGACTATGTATAGTACAGCACTCCACAAGTCACAGCACAGCATTAACTATGTATAAACACAAATGCTTTCATTTATCCCAACCAGGCATGCATTTATGTAACTCTGTCCATATAACTCTGTCCATATCAATCCAATCAATCCAAACTTTCATTCTCACTTAAACTTTCATATCACTTACAACAAATAATCATTCATTCTTATGTCCTCCATTCAACAAAACATTATAACATGCTCACACTCACCTTTCATGTCATGCACACTCCATACTAGTCAGGGCCTAAGTAGGCCTGTTCACCTAGAAGCTACATTACCTATCAGTCCGAAATCCAGCATGGAGTAAAAGTGTCCAGGCTAATTTCTTTGTCTACTAAACACCTCTTGTGGGCGGAGTCTGGAAGCTGGCTATAGGCTTTCATATGTTAATTACTGGCCAACTGCTGAAATCCAGATTATCAAGTATTTAGTTACCACCCACAATCACAGGCGGGGGGCAGAATGGCTGATTTTGTGCAATTCAACTGTGACTGAATCTCTGTTATATATTATAAAATTAAGCATAAATAATATATTATTTATGCACTCTTTATCATTCCCCCTGATGTCAGTTTTCTGTCATTACAGTTAGACTGACAGATATCTGTTGTCATCTCTTATCAGTGTCCCTAGTGTTCCTAGTGATTGTATGCAACATGTATGAGTGTGTGTGAACAGGTGGTCACTAAGGATACATATATATATTTTTTAGTTTGGAATTAATTATGGTAAGGCAATTTTTAGC
Source organism: Mixophyes fleayi (assembly GCF_038048845.1). Taxonomy (NCBI): domain Eukaryota; kingdom Metazoa; phylum Chordata; class Amphibia; order Anura; family Limnodynastidae; genus Mixophyes; species Mixophyes fleayi. The sequence continues at coordinate 115,352,840 of NC_134407.1, read as the reverse complement.
ACAAATATCAAGAAAGAATGGGGGAAGACGCTAATGGGTCTTCTACGTTGCCATGTCTGATGAAAAAACCTAGTCTTAGGAGAAAAAATCAACACATGTCAAGGTACTCCCCAATAAATTATCCCTCAACAAATAAATCTAAGGTCCGAAGGTTGTTCCATCTTTGGTGTCTCTTCATGATGTCATCATCTTCGCCAAGTACAAGGGGGGGGTCTTGTGGGGTACAGTCATCTTTGACATCTGGTTTGGATCTCATCTGTGTCCAAGTCCTGCCATTCTGTGTCCTTAACGACCATCTCAGGATCTCGTGTCATCTGTCAGGGATATCATTTACTACAGCTGGGCACCGTCTTAATTCTCATCCATCTTGTAGGAAAGAAAAGAAGAATATCAGTTGTTTTGAAATTTTTACTTTTTCCTACCCATCTGTCGTTCCTGCGTCCGGTCCACTTGTAGCATTCCGATATCCTCTGCAGCTGTCCACTTCTTGGTTCCTAATAGGGGAAGAAAAACAAAAATACTCTTCTGGGAATTCTCCCTTCCGAGCATGGTTAGAATCCTATCCCGTCCCCTCTGATGACTTACGAATTTCATTCCAGGTGTTACCATCATTATGGAATTGAAAAAAACAAACATTTTTCTGTCCTTTGCGAGTATTATGGACCAAACTTCACATATTTTTGACCACTAGGTGGCGCCAGGGATCTGTAGACTGACTTATCTTATTACAATACCATAAAAATTCCTTCAAAGTTTCCATGTACCTGGGAAACTCAAATTTTTATACCTTTCTTAGCATTACCATTATCCCCCTTTTTCTCATTTCCAATGATCTATGTATCAATTGGGAAGGAGAAACAAAGGAATCCTGTTCTTAGTTACCTGTGGAGACAGAAAGAAATGTGAGTATACATAATACATTTATGTCACATAACGTCATCTTACCTAATCATATCTCCAAGGACACACGATGTTTAAAGATTTACCCATTTAGTATATTGGTAATGGCAATTTCCCTCTAAAGAACCTCTTTAAACACTTAAAAGCATTAGACATTTTGTACATAACCATCTTTGCTGGGTAGCGGATCTGTATATCCACTACTGATGTTCTCTCTCTAAGAAAGAAAACTGATTTAGGTGCGCTATTGCCCCTACTGGCCAGCAAAGATTAATGCAACAAAATCACTAAACTACTATTTTGTTTTAAAACTTTTACTGCAGTTGGTAAACAATCACTGCTTAATCTACTATAAGATCCATATCAGTCCCCCTGATCCTGGTGAATAAAACTACTACTCACTGGGGTTTATTTTATTTAACTCGGTTTTATGGGTATTTATGAACACAAACTTTAGAAATTTGTGTCTGTCATCAACAAGCACTAATATTCATGCCCTGGGTTTCTCCTTGACTCTAGTTTACCATGTCTACATACAATTGTGTGTTTCCCTACCTAGTCCTTATGTAATGATACAACAGTTCTGATGGCATTTATCAGTTGCTGTGTAACCTTACATAAGTGGAAATTTCATGTCACACTTTTGAGTGGCATATACCACTGTGCATTAGGATCCACCTTTTTATCCCTAGGCAATAAAACACATTACCATTATCCAGGGGTTTCATTAATTCTAATGCTACATGTTGCCAAACACCTCCAAAATAATGACATGTAAAATGATCAGATCTATATTTTATCCCGCCCATTTCCAGAGTACAAACTCTGATGAAGGGGCTGCAATATATATTTGTAACCACTAGGTAGTGTGTCTGTTACCAATATTATTTGTTCTTACCAATATACCATTATAACTTACCTGTATATACCTGGGTTTTTAAAATGAGTAGGATTTTAAATACCACCTCTCTCTATTATCCCATATGTCCTCATATACAGTTTTAAAACAAATGCATATATATCTCAGACATTGCAAGGGCTAAATCAATTTTCATTTGTTGACATAACAGCAAGGACGTCTCCTTGTATACATTCAACTATCTCCAATGTCAAAACCCAAATTTTACTTATTATTCCCTATTAATTATGTTACAAGGGCAATTAAGTGTTCAATGCTCTGAGTACATATAATACCTTATTTCTCAGAATTTATAATGTCATGGTTTTTGGGGTTTTTTTTTCCATCTAAAATCAAGTCTTTTGCAGCCATGTACATACCTACCTGTGGCCTGCTTTACTAAAAGACCTTGATTTAGACATACTACATCTGTGGCATCTTGAATAATATAAATATTCATATTTTACCTGCCGCAACCTGTGATACGGTCCACGTAATTACACCTAGCTTATCAATACATAACCTGATTATAAGCTTACTACTGGTGATCACTATACGTTTTAGCAGGGTTAAACACACAGGTTAAACATACCACACTTTGCGAGTTTCCAAAGTAATTAAAAAAATAAAATCCATATGTTCCATGTTATAGACTTGTGTGTTAATAATGTGTGTGAGTATCCCCCTGTCTACTGAGTGGAAATGCTGTTCTCAATCGTATAATGATTGGTAAATTCGTTTTGCAGATCTGGTTGCACCCAGCCAAAATCGCTAATAATGGCTTTACCGGGGAACCATTGCGCATGATCCGCTCATAATTTAAGTGTCGCCGTAGCCGTACCCACTAAACAACTGCCATAGGCGTGTTTCTACAGAAGTTACATATCGGAATGCCTCTATGGATTACCTAGTATACTTAATCTACAAGATACAAGCAACTTGATCTATCCATATAACATAAAAATATTGTATCAACCCAAAGTAACTATCGGCGTATAATACAATTTGCGCCTTTTTCGCTATTTTCGTCACGTCGAATAATACGCACCCGTGACATCTCCGATGTACTTTAGAGACATCTCTCTACACAATCTTCCAAACAATCACCTCCTACCACTACAATACAGGACAGGGTGTCCCAGCTTTCACGCTTATGCGTTCCTGCTAAGAATCCGTGAGCGCTACTCCCGCGATTCTTTTGTTTGACAGGGTTCTATATTACCCAGATTTCACACACCCCTTCACAAAAACCGCCAAGTATCCAAAACTACCTCTCCAAACCTATTCTGTAGACAAGGTGTAATTATTATGTGATTAAAATGATCCCTAATTATCACATAACTTGCAAATTTGGTTATGCAAAAAGTCCAAATTAAAATATAAATTTCCACAGGAGAAGTTATAACTAAATTTGATTCTGGGGATTAAAAAGGAAGGATTTTCTCCTGAGTATCTGTCCCCCCAGTCCACGGAATCAGATTTAAACTATAAATATAACCGCTAAGTAAACACAAGTCCTTCCAACTACACTGTATTATAAGTGAAGACAAAGCAATAGCCATCTTAGTACACCTAAAAATACAGAATTGTTCAACAGATACATACAACTCCCGTTATTAAACGTCTATTTGCCAACACATTATGAAAATTAAAAATCATAATCTAGATTCGCTGTAATTAATTATATATCTTTCAGGACACAGATGAAACAATGTTACTTGTCAAAACCGCTTTCTAGAAAAGGCGTACGGTAATATCACACAAATATTACCACCTTTGTTCCCGCCCCTCTATCAAACAAAAAAAGTTTACAATATAACAGTAATTTCACCACTATATCTTCAAAAAAATTATATAAAAAAAACAGTTCGGGCTGGGGCTCGCCATTGTTATAGTATTCTCCTTTTCTCCTTTTTGGGTTACAATCTCCTTAATATACTGGCAAATATATGTATGACCATTTAATACCGTTAACAACTCCTCGCAAAAGGTATTTCTGAATTAACCCATGAAATATCATTTTTATGTTTCTTTATATCAACAAGTTTCAAGAATAATCACGACAAGATATAGGATTTGTTTAAAGTGTGTTGTATTATATTATAGAACAATAAACAGCGTAACAATATTGTACACACAATATAGCTTTAGTGCAATATATATATCATACTTATTGCCTGTAATATAGATATATATGTAATTGTGTGTATTTTGACTAACTATTGTCTAAAGGTGTGTGTGTGTGTGTGCATTGTGTAGTGAAGGGGGAGGGGAGAATCCATACAGACCACAAACATACCTCACTTAAAGTCTAGCGGCCATTTTCAAGCACATGGTTTCAACCAGTTCAAACTACTACACTTTCTATGCATAAACCAACATAACCTGCACTTTCTATGCATATCTAACAATCTGATCACTTAACCACAATCTGATCACTTCCTAATCCATCACTTTCTATGCAATGTAGTCACCATCCAAAATGGCTGACTTGCCATGCTTGTAGGCCCACAAGGCCTACTAAACAATTACAGTTACTAAACAATGTGAACTCAGTACAGACACATTACTCATTACAAGCAGTATTTAGCCAATCCACCACAAATAGCTCTATAATCAGCAGTAAACGCACAATGTCCACTGGCCAATTTTAACACCTGATATTTCACACATAGCACAAACGTCTCCATTCCCAAAGCCTAACAAATCGATCCAAATTCAAACACAAATGCTATCATTTATCCCAACCAGGATCCAGACTATGTATAGTACAGCACTCCACAAGTCACAGCACAGCATTAACTATGTATAAACACAAATGCTTTCATTTATCCCAACCAGGCATGCATTTATGTAACTCTGTCCATATAACTCTGTCCATATCAATCCAATCAATCCAAACTTTCATTCTCACTTAAACTTTCATATCACTTACAACAAATAATCATTCATTCTTATGTCCTCCATTCAACAAAACATTATAACATGCTCACACTCACCTTTCATGTCATGCACACTCCATACTAGTCAGGGCCTAAGTAGGCCTGTTCACCTAGAAGCTACATTACCTATCAGTCCGAAATCCAGCATGGAGTAAAAGTGTCCAGGCTAATTTCTTTGTCTACTAAACACCTCTTGTGGGCGGAGTCTGGAAGCTGGCTATAGGCTTTCATATGTTAATTACTGGCCAACTGCTGAAATCCAGATTATCAAGTATTTAGTTACCACCCACAATCACAGGTGGGGGGCAGAATGGCTGATTTTGTGCAATTCAACTGTGACTGAATCTCTGTTATATATTATAAAATTAAGCATAAATAATATATTATTTATGCACTCTTTATCAGTATGTATATATATATATATATATATATATATATATATATATATATATATATTGTGGCAAGAGCCCGCTACTGCAGAAGCACACGTGAACAACTTCTTCCTTTTTATGTAGTTTTATTGTCAGGATGGTAAATGTTTTGACACCGTACAGATTTCACAGCAATACTTGGAGACCCTAAACTCTAGCTAGACATAGCTCAGCTCTCTCTCAAGATCAGCCAGCTTCTCCAGCGTTGATCTTCCTGAACAAATGAAACAAACAAACTTTTATACATGATGCTCCTCCCCCAGCCTTAGCTTGATGGACAGGTGACACACCCACCTTCTCTTTAAAAGAAAACACCCATCACTGCCTCTGTTTGCACAACCAGACACGCTCTGTCTGTTTGCTGAGAGGAAGGATTTCAGATCATGTAAGTTTAACCAAATGGAAACTATTGCTTTTCATACATAAGTCTTCACTCTAGGTGCATTACTGCACAAATGTTTTACTCCCCTTCCCTGCTTTCTCTGCATATTGCCAGCTAAATGCCTCCTTTTGTTTCATATCCCTCCCCCTAGCGTCTCCAAGTAGGGGAACGCGGACTTCGTGAGGAGCGCATATTTTCATGACAATGCATCTGCATTCTTGTGCAGAATCCCAGGTCTATATTCTACTGAGAACTTGAAAGGTTGTAGTGCCAAGAACAAGCGGGTTACCTTGGCATTTACCTCCCGGTTGCTCTGCATCCATCTCAATGGTGCATGGTCTGTTATTAAGGTGAACTCTCTGCCTAGGAGATAATAGCGCAGAGCTTCTGCCCATTTTATGGCGAGACATTCTTTCTCCACAGTGGCATATTTTTGTTCCCTTGGAAGCAACTTACGACTCAGGTACAGTACAGTTTCAACTCCATTCTTCTCCTGTGACAAGACTGCACCTAAGCCAACACCAGAAGCATCAGTTTGGAGGAAGAACCTCCGGGTAAAATCTGGTGCTTGTAGAACTGGGGAGGAACATAGAGCTAACCGAAGATCAGACCAGGCAGTTTCTGCAGAATCAGACCAGGTTAATCTATGTGGACAACTTTTTTTTAACATGTCCGTAAGTGGAGCAGCTCTAGTGGCGAAGTGGCTTACAAACCGCCTGTAGTAACCTACTAAGCCTAAAAAGGTTCTTAACTGCGACTTTTTCTCTGGTCTTGCCCAATTTTTGACTGCCTCCACTTTGTCTAGCTGGGGTTTTACATGCCCTCGACCAACAATGTACCCCAGATATTTGGCTTCTCTCATGGCTATGGCACATTTCTCTGGGTTAGCTGTTAACCCTGTTGACCTGAATAAAGCTAAGACCGCCTCAACTTTGGCTAAATGTGATCCCCAGTCTGGGGTATAAATCACTATATCGTCCAAGTAAGCGGCTGCATAAGCTGTGTGAGGTCGCAGCAATTTATTCATGGCCCTTTGGAAGGTGGCAGGTGCCCCATGCAACCCAAAGGGTAGGACTTTATATTGATAGAGACCATCAGGGGTGTAAAATGCAGTCTTTGGCTTGGCCGTGGAAGTCAGGGGAACTTGCCAATAACCCTTTGTTAGATCAAGGGTTGTTAAATAATTGCTACCAGCAAGATTTTCCACTAGTTCATCCACACGTGGCATCGGATAAGCATCAAACTGCGACATACTGTTTAGGCGCCTAAAGTCATTGCAGAAACTAATTGTCCCATTGGGTTTCGGGACAAGCACAATGGGACTATTCCATTCACTAGTGGACTCTTCAATCACATCTAACTGGAGCATCTTCTCGACCTCCTTTCTCCCGTCCACCCGTCTGGCTTCTGGAATACAATACGGCTTCTGCTTTACAATGACTCCTGGTGCAGTGACAATGTCGTGTTCGATTAAGGTAGCACGCCCAGGAATGGAAGAGAAGACATCCCTGTTCCGGCGAATCATTTCTTCAGTCTGTTGTCTCTACAGAATGGACAAGGCTGGCTCTATGGGCACTTCAGACTTTTCAATGGCAGTACTCACTACCTGAGGAGAGTTTTCCTCATCATGCCAAGGTTTAAGGAGGTTGACATGATATATTTGCTCCTCCCTTCTCCTGCCTAACTGGCGGACTCTGTAATTGACAGGACCGACAGCCTCCAGAACTTCATATGGACCCTGCCAATGGGCGAAACTTTGCTTTCCTGGGTGGGAACCAGGACTAGGACCTTGTCCCCAGGCTTGAAAGATCGAACAACAGCACTTTTATCATAACATTTTCTCTGTCATTCCTGAGCCTCTTTTACATGTTGCTGCACAATGGGCCCTATCTTTCCTAGCCTCTCATACATTTGTGACACAAATTGTACCAGATTTGGCTCCCTGGGACCTTGCTGCTCCCACCCTTCTTTTAAAATATCCAAGATACCCCTGGGCTGTTTCCCAAGCAATAACTCAAAGGGACTAAACCCTGTTGAAGCTTGATGTACCTCACGGATGGCAAACATCAAATAGGGAATAAGAGTGTCCCAATCTTTTTTTTCTTGAGCCACTGCTTTCCTGAGCATGTGCTTTAATGTGCGGTTAAAGCGTTCCAATAAGCCATCTGTTTGTGGATGGTATACAGAGGTGTGAAGCGCCGTAACCCCTAGCAACTGGCACATGTCCTTCATCAGTTTAGATATGAAAGGAGTACCCTGATCTGTGAGAATTTCTTTGGGTATTCCCATGCGTGTAAACATCAATACAAGTTCCTTAGCTTTGGTGCTGGACTTTATATTTCGTAAGGGAATTGCCTCTTGATACCTGGTTGCATAGTCAAGCACCACTAGTATATATTGCGGATTTTTCCAGTGGCCCCACAAGGTCCATAGCTATCCGTTCAAAGGGAACTTGTACAATTGGTATTGGAATGAGAGGTGCCCTGTACATGGGTTTGGGACAGGTTCTCTGACAAATGGGACAGGACCGGCAATACTTTTTCACTGCCATGTGTACACCGGGCCAGTAAAACCTAAGCAGAACTCGTTCCCGTGTTTTATCCTCCCCTAGGTGTCCCCCACAGACATGTGTATGTGCTGCTTTTAACACTAGGGTTACATGGACCTGAGGAACCATTAATTGTTCTACTTTATCCCCCTGTACAGTAGCAACTCTATACAGGAAATTATTTTTAACAATAAAATATGGTATACCTTCTGCAGGCTGGGCGGCTTTCGCTACCTCATTTACCTCAGTCACACTTTTAAAGGCATGTTCCAAAGTTGCATCATTAAGTTGGTCTCGAGCAAAGTCCTGCAGAGGAAACAAAATTGGTATTGCGGACCAGTCCGTATCCTCACTGAGAGGTGGGGTGGGCTCATCTGCGACATCACCGACCAATGCTAGTTTGGACTGTCCAGGTGGATGCTTTTGTGGAACTCCTGCTATGACTCCCAGGATGGCATTCCGGTTTGGCGGTTCCCAAAGATCGATGTCCAGATGTTGTGGATTCTTAGGCGGTTCCTTTAAGACCGGGCTTCCGACCGTTGCATCAGTTGCTGGCATGTCCGGCCGGATCCGCTCACCGAGGACATCATTAAACAGTGGGAAGTTTTGCCCCAAAATTAGTGGATATGGGAGTTTAGGTGCTATGGCAGCTACCACCATATCAGTTTTGTCTTTAAGTGTGACTGGTAGTATTGTTCTTTCATACTCCTCTGTCGTGCCACGTACGCAAAGAACCTTCACCTTGGGCAACCGAGAAGTTATGGTTTCGGGTAAGACAGAGCTGGAAACCAATGAGAGTTCACTCCCCGAGTCAACCAGGGCCAGAACAAGGTTTTGGTTGATTAGCACAGTCACCCGGAACAAACAAGGACTTCCTGATGGGGGACTCATGGTAAAACAGCTTGGAAAAGCAGGCCCAATATGTGCCACGGAACAGTCCATGGGTTCCGGTAGGTTAGGACACTCTGCCTTAAAGTGGTCTGGCTCACCACATTCAAAACACTTCAGATTATGCCCTTTTTGCAAGTCTCTCAAAGGACACCAGATATGCTTCTATGTCATCACCTGGCGACATTTTCTGGAGCACAGGACCAAGGGGTTAATTTCTGTCATGTTTCACCTGGCTTAACTCTTCTCTTAAGAGCTTTGTGTTTTCCACCTGTGCCTCGGCAACTTGTAGCATCTGAGCTTGCTGCTGTTACTGCGCAGCGGCCACATTCACGAGGGTTCTCAGTACTTCCTCCATGTTGACGTCTGCGCGGGTTGGGTAGCGGAAACCTGCTTTCCGGAGTATCCCACTCCTGACACCACTTGTGGCAAGAGCCCGCTACTGCAGAAGCACACGCGAACAACTTCTTCCTTTTTATGTCGTTTTATTGTCAGGATGGTAAATGTTTTGACACCGTAGAGATTTCACAGCAATACTTGGAGACCCTAAACGCTAGCTCAGCTCTCTCTCAAGATCAGCCAGCTTTTCCAGCGTTAATCTTCCTGAACAAATGAAACAAACAAGCTTTTATACATGATGCTTCTCCCCCAGCCTTAGCTTGATGGAAAGGTGACACACCCACCTTCTCTTTAAAAGAAAACACCCATCACTGGCTCTGTTTGCACAACCAGACACGCCCTGTCTGTTTGCTGAGAGGAAGGATTTCAGATCATGTAAGTTTAACCAAATTTAAACTATTGCTTTTCATACATAAGTCTTCACTCTAGGTGCATTACTGCACAAATGTTTTACTCCCCTTCCCTGCTTTCTCTGCATATTGCCAGCTAAATGGATCCTTTTGTTACAATATATATAGATATATATATATATATATATATATATATATATATATATATATATATATATACAGTATCAAAAAAACAGGGGCGCTTCCATAGTGTATTATCCAAGTAAAATGTTTTATTTCAAACATTAAAATAGCACGTACCAGATGGCAAAGGTATTCAGGCATAAATAGTACAACAGCTCAATTCTGATATTCATATACGAATGGCACTATTTGAAGCAGCTCGAAATCAGAGAGTCTCCACGATCACCTCTATATATAGATATATAGAGATACAAATATAGATATAGATATATAGAGATAGAGATTAGATGTACTTGCTCAGTGACCCTTGAAGGTTTTTTTTTTCAGGTTTTTTTTTTTGCAAGATTTTTTATTCTAATTAAGAGCCCTGCCTATGGGGCCCCCTTGCCCGTGGGACCCCCAGGCACCTGCCTATCGTTCCCAATGGAAAAGATGGCCCTGAAATAGCAGCATTTGAGGCAAGCAGAAATACATACATGTATATTCAGTAGCAAATGATGTTAAGAAGAGCTGAAGCAGTCACTTGTTGCTAGGCAACACATTCAACAATAATATTAATAATATAATATTTACGTGTTGGCATATAAACATTAAACCTACTTGGATATAAGTGGGGGTATGGCTGTATTTTGTATATAATCATATAAAGATAAGGATGATAAAAAAAAATACTAAAAAGTAAGCCTCATATGCTTATAAAAGAAAGAGAAGAAGGTGGAGATTAAGATAATTACAAGAGAGTCCCCTATAGACGAACGCAATTAAATAGTGACAGTGTTGCATTTGAGCTTGCACTTACCTGAAGGGGTTAACAGGGCTGTAGACCCGACCAGTGTTGTTAAGGGGAGGGTCTTGTGTCTTTGTATAGTATGCTGCATTTCCTGTCTGAGTCACTCGGCTGGCAAAATCCTGTTAGGAGAGCACGTGGAGACAGATAAGGATTACTGTATTCTAAACTGTTTTTCTTGTGTTTAAACTTTTGTCTTTAAGCTAATTGTATTTTCTATTGATTGTCTGTCCTTTTTTTCTTTTATCCTAATTTTCTTGTCTGTTTAATTTTACTTTTTCTTGTTGTTTTTCCCCCCTTTTCTTCTCTTTTATTTCCCCCTTTTTCTCATTTTTACTGTGTCTCCCCTGTGCTCTATTAATTCAAGATGCCCCGTCCGAAAAGGGCTGTGGTTAGGCCGGCTCGCCTTTGCTCTCCCTCCTCAGGCGATTCCCGTTGCCATCTTGGGGATGGGGGCGCGGTCGCGGTCGAGAGCGGCGGCTCCGGGGGGGCATGGTCAGTGCTCCTCGCCGGTGCAAGCTGCATTGGTGGGCAGTGTGCCTCCTACCTCCCTGGAGACCTGGGGCAGGAGGAGGTCTGGTGGGCGCGGGCCAGCGGGTGCATACGCAGATCCCGGGCCCTTTTTGTCAGGCCCCACCTCAATTGTATTTCCCCCCAAACCCCTTTTTGTATAACAGCATGAGGGGGTCAGCATGGGGGGTGCAATTTCAGGCACACCCCTTGTCCGCCCGCAGGGCACTGTACCCGTCCACGGGGAGGATGCGGCCTCAGAGAGAAGAGCCTTTTTTGCACAGAACAGGGCCAATTCCTCGGTGGGTTGGAATCAGGACCTGGTTGGGTCACAGGTGAATTTGGGTGTTCGTGACTATCCAGGGTACGGGGCAGAGGAGGCTTTTTTCCCGGGTTTAAGTCAGGTGCAGCGTCACCAATTACCCCCCCCCCCCCCGTACTATGGGCGGGGAAGGAAGAGTGATTTTCTGGGGTACTCAAGGCAAGGGGACAGTAGGGACGCTAATTTTGGGTTTGGTCATTGGGGTGAGCATTTAAGTGAAAGAGTTTTCGATTATTATCATGGGAGTATAGATGGGAGAGCGCAGTGGGCCCCCCCGGTAGATTTCAGCAAATCTCGCGAGCAATGGCATGGTGAGCAACGCACGCGAGGAGGTACCACCCCAGTAGCAGGAGGGGGGTGGGGTTTCAGCCCGGGGATGTGTGAGCCAGAGTACCGTGCTGAGGCTCGAGGTAGGCCTGCCGCCTCCTCGACATTAGTTCCAACTAGCGTAACACCGTCAGATACTAGGGTGGTAGGGAATGTAAACGTTGGGGTACCAGAATCTCATTATGTTTTCTCTTCAGTTTCGCAGAATCAGGAGCTGGTGCTTCAAGGGCCGGGAGCACGGCAGGATGAGCCAGAAGCGGCAGCGGGTGTGTCTTTGGCAGGCACGGGTGATCCTTTAGTAGGGGCAACGATGGCTGGGACGGATGATCGGTCGGTGGTTGGCCTGGCGGCAGGAGCCGGGGCGGAGGGGAGAGGTAAAAACATCTTTCTGTTACACACAAATCCCGTGTTGGTAGCCCAGCGGTGTCCACAACAAGTGAAGAATCTTCTGGGTCTGGGCACAGGCCCCGCAAGCTTATTAAACTGTTGCAGGCGTAGCTAATAGGGAAGCGAACCACCAGGCCCCTACAGGCTTTAGGGCCCAATATAGTCGCGCGCGCTGGAGATTCAGGGAGAATAGAGAACGAGGTGTTGCTATATGGCATCAGAGATAAAATTAAAAGAGGAGTTGAAGTTGACATGTTCACCTTGACAGACGAGGGAAAGAAAGGTTTGGAAGCAGCTGTGGATAGGAACGGAATGGGGGAGGAGAATTATAAGACATTCCCCAAGTGGGTAAAAGGGTTCTGTGTTTTTGCCACACTCTATGCTGACTATAGGCTGGAGGAACACGTAGAGGTCTGGAAATACTTACACCTGATTTCAGATGTTTACTTGAAAGATGGACCAGTAATTTGGAGGGTGTATGATGAAATGTTTAGAAAAAAGATGACTGGTCGGGAGAGGTTACCCCTCGGTTTCAAGGATATCGATACTTGGATGGATCTCATGAGGCCCAGTAGTCAGACGCAGGAGGTGACCCAAGCGAGGCGGTTTCCTGGGGCGGGGAGAGCGCAGCAGCACCTCCCCGGCAAAGGAAAGTGTTTTGCTTTTAATGCAGGGACGTGTCAGAGGGGGTCGGCCTGTAGATTCCGGCACTCCTGTTTCACATGTAATGGATTCCATCCCTCCACAGAATGCGGTAAAGCCAGACATGGGGGGGAGAGGACGCGGAATTGCGCAGGCAGCTTCAGGTCAAGGCCAAATCCCCAATTAGGCTAGAGCAACTAGACAAGTGGCTTAAACTTTATGGTGATAACGATGATGCAGCCACAATTTGGGAAGGTTTTCATTTTGGTTTCAGAATCCCTGTTTTAAAAAAATTAGAATTGCCATGGCCCAGTAATCTTAAATCGGCCCTTACATTCCCAGAGATATTAGACGAAAAAATAGCTAAAGAAGTTCGGCTAGGGCCTTTTACAAACATACCCATCCCCAATTTGGTAGTATCCCAGGTAGGTGTAGTGCCCAAGAAGGCAGAGGGTAAGTTTAGACTTATTCAGCACCTTTCTTACCCGTTAGGCGACTCGGTAAACAACGCCATAGACCTGGCGGTAAGTACTGTTCAATACCAGTCATTTGAGGACGCTCTTTCCCTAGTGCAGGAGTGTGGAGAAGAGGCCCTGATGGCCAAAATTGACATAGAGTCAGCTTTTCGCCTGTTGCCGATCCATCCAGAATCGTTCCAGTTTATGGGCTTTAGACACCGCGACGGTTTCTATGTGGACCGTTGCCTACCCATGGGCTGCGCTATATCATGTGCCTTGTTTGAGAAGTTCAGCAGCTTTCTCCACTGGTGCATTCAGGCTGGAACCGGGCACAGGGGGATAGCTCACTACTTGGATGATTCTTTGATCATAGGTCCAGATAAGTCCCGCGTTTGCGTAGATGTGTTACAATCAGCACAGGCCCTATTTACGGTGATGGGGGGTCCCCATTGCCCACGATAAAACAGAAGGCCCCGCACAGTGTTTATCGTTTCTAGGCATTGAAATTAACTCGGTGGCAGGTTGTTGTAGGCTCCCGGGGGATAAGTTGGAAAAATTAGAGGAGGCAATTGGGGTCACGCTGGTTTCCCCTTATATCTCATTAAAGACAGTTCAGTCGCTCCTGGGGCTTTTTAACTTTGCGTGCAGGGTGATTCCAATGGGTAAGGTCTTCTGTCGTAAGCTTCAAAGAGCTATAGCGGGAAAGAGTAGACCCCATGCGGCGGTATGCCTATCACAAGAAATAAAAGATGATCTCCTTATATGGCAGAGGTTTTTGAAGGAATTTAACGGTAAAAGGATTTGGCCCACCCCACCGGTAAACAATGCTACACTGGAGCTTTACACTGACGCTTCGGGCGCGCAGGTTTTGGAGCTTATCTAGGCGGATGGTGGTGTGCAGAGGCGTGGCGAGAATCATGGCGTAGAAGTGGATGGGTTAAGAACATGGTCGTGTTAGAGCTATTTCCAATTATTGTTGCCATTGAACTGTGGGCTGTGGCCTTACGGGGCAAGCATGTGGTTTTCTGGTGTGATAACCTAGGTGTAGTCCAGTCCATAAATAAACAGAGTGCATCCTCCCCACAGGCCATAGCTCTGCTGCGGCACCTGATACTTCGCTGTCTGGAGCACGAAATAACATTTAATGCACGACATGTCCCCGGGATAAAAAATGAAATAGCGGATGCTTTGTCTCGTTTTCAGTGGAAGAGATTTCGTGAGCTGACCCCTCAGGCCAATAGTATAGGCATTCCCTGTCCCTCTTGTGTTTGGCAGATCATCACACCGGCATAAGAGGTCTGGCGGAACGCGGCCTAGCACAATCTACGTTGCAGGTGTATCAAGCAGCGTGGCTGCAGTGGGTCTGTCACGGGCACTAGGAGTCTTTACCCAGGTATCACCAGATGATGGACTTACCAGAGCAGTATAGTTGGTATTATGGTACTCTGGTAGCGGGGTGACCACGGAACAGGAGACAGCAGATGGTAAGAGAATGCTCGAGGAAAGTCTATGACTAGCAGCACTGGTAATAGGTAGATAACTGTACACGAGGAACTGGATGGACAAAGAAACGTGAAGGTAGTCAGTGGTCTGCGTATAGCAAGTTGTTCCACTGCTATAGTGAGGAGGAAAGTCCAGGAGTAACGAGGAGGTGGTGAGAGTCAGCGGTCTGCGTATAGCAAGTTGTACCACTGTCTAGGTGAAGGAATGGAATCCAGGTGAAGGTATCAGGGGAGTCAGTGGTCTGCATTAGCAAGTTGTACCACTGCTAGGTGAAAGGATACTAGAAACTGGTGTCACAGGAAACAGGAGACAGTGGTCTGCATCTAGCAAGTTGTACCACTGAAATATATATGTGAGGAGGAGCACGAGGAGATGAATGCAATGCAGAGTATACACGGACACACTGAACTTGATCCCACGATGATATGCACAATATAATGATAACTGAGCAGCACTGCACAAATATACAAAGTCACAAGAACTATCCAGGCAAATAGGAAACACAGTCAAATGATAGCAATAGTCTCAGTGGATAGGGAACTCCAGAGGAGAACAAACTCAGTCCAGCTAGATATGCAATACACAAGCACAGTCAATGAGAAGTATGCATACCGTGGTTCAGGAGAGCAGGCTGTCAGAGAGACGTGCAGGGATACCTGAACGGCTGGAGGCCGGTAGGATGAGAAACCACTGGAGGGTGGAAGCGGTAACCAAGTAGGTGCAGCTCACGGTAGGTAGACCAGCAAGGATTAGGCAATACTCAGGAAGCAGTAGTATATAGAACTGGACACCTGGAGAACACGGGAGAGTTGAGGCGGTCTGATAACCAATAGCTGAGATGAAAGCAGCGGAGCGCTGACCCGATGCAGACAGGCGAGTTGACATAAGCAGGAACACTGTAGAAGCACGAAGACAGCGGATAGGAATCAGTTGGCTGCAGACACGATGAACACTGGAGAGTTGCGATGAGCAGGACTCTATAGAAACACGGAGGCAGCGGATAGGAATCAGCTGGTGCAGTCACGATGAACACGGGAGAGTTGAAGTGAGCAGGATACTGTAGAAGCACGGAGGCAGCGGATAGGAATCAGCTGGTGCAGTCACGATGAACACGGGAGAGTTGAAGTGAGCAGGATACTGTAGAAGCACGGAGGCAGCGGATAGGAATCAGCTGGTGCAGTCACGATGAACACAGGAGAGTTGAAGTGGTTTGGAAACCACAAACAAACAACAGGAATCAGCAGGAGCTGAATACACGAGGAAACACAGGAACACCTTCAGAGGCTCATGGGGAATGAGACTCCAAGATCAGGCAACGAGGTATAGACCACAAGTGCTTTAAATAGGGAGTGTTGCCTGATCAGCCAATTAACTAAAAGGAACAGATACTGAAGGTTTGAAAGGGCTGCACATGCGCAGACCCTCAGGATGGTGGACGGCCACGGTTCCTAAACACACGAGAAGTAGCACTCACAGTCCGGTGAGTGACAGGGTCCAGTTCAGCAGCACCAAGGACCAGTCAGAGGCAGGTCAGCGGGATGCTGTCATGAAATTCATGTGGTTGATGTATAATGAGGGCGCTTCTAAGGCTAGTATGTAATCTGCCCTGGCGGGGATTTAGTTTATGTGTCGGCTCAATGGCGCGGTAGATGTCACTAAGGGTTTCTTGATATCTAGAGCGCTTAAAGGTTGGGCGAAAGTGAGGCCGATCACTATCCAGACATTATCTCAACTGATGCATGCCTTGGCGGATGTAGCGAGGGATGAGATTGAGGTCCTGCTTTTTCGTACTGCGTTTAGCCTGGCATTTTTTAGGGCTTTCAGGGTTTCTGAGTTGAATGGGCAAGTGAAGGCTCATGTCCCTGCAGGGTTGCTTACTGAAAATGTGCTCATCCCCTATCTGAGCTGCAAAATAACCAGTTCTAAAATGGATCAGGGAGGGAAAGGTTGCTGGTTACAGATGCAGGCCCAAAAAGATAAGGAGATATGTCCGTTAAAATTAACAACCCTTTATGTTCAAATCAGGCCCGTTAACCCAGTTATTTCTAGTACACCAAAATGGGGCGCAGCTGACAAGATATCAATTTAATGCGGTTCTGAAGCATTCGGTTAAATTGCTAGGATTAAACCCTTCTGTTTACAGTTCTCACTCTTTTAGAATTGGAGCAGCCACCTCCGCGGCTTTGGCGGGGTCATCAGTGGAGGCTATAAAATCACTTGGTAGATGGAAATCCGCGGCCTACTGAGTTTACATTAGGCCTAATGTTTAAAGAGTGAACAATTGTATATCCGAATGTTTATTGCCTTGTTGTTGTTTTCTTTTGTCTTTTCATTCTCCGTTTGGCTGTTTCTCATTGTTGTTTGTCACTGTCAAGTACATCTAGACCTATTTTCTACAATACCTTTTTGTTTGATCCCTCTACCCACTTCCCGGTTACTTAAGGCTTATCTGCTTGTCGCGTTGAGCGAGGGCGCAAAGGGTTTTCTCCCGGTTTTTTTCTCCGGAGGCCTGATTAGTGGTGTGCCTCTGGGGTTTGATCGGGTTTTACCTTCGTGTGAGTAACTTACCCTTACCCAAATCCATTTCTCCCCGTTTTCCGTTTCTTTTTGCCAGCTATGCTCCATGCTCGTCTGATGGGCTGCCTTTGTCAATCTCTATGTGCACCTTGGTGCTGTGTGTGATGGTCAGGTAAATATTGCAGTACTTAACACTTCTCTTTTTTTTAGATGATGTGGTAACTGCAAGAAATATTTGGATCATCAGGCACTCTTACATATTCTGGGCAGCTAACCAGACTGGGGGTTCAGACGAGGTTTACCAGTATGGGGAATAGCCGGGTTTATTGGTTAGGTTATCGGGGTTTGGTTTGGTTCGGTTTCGTTGGTGGCGGGCTGCTTTGCCCTTAGGGCAGCAGCGTGGGAGGAAGGCACTGTGCTCAGCGGCTGATATATACACGTTCTATCATGATTGGTCGCAGGTATCTGTCCCCTTACAAGGCAATCGGTAACTCTTGTTCCTTCTGTGGGGAGGGGCCTCGCCCCGGCTCAGTGAGGGAGAGGGAGTGAGTAGTGAGGTGAGTGCAGTTTACTCTGACGCCAGGTTAGGGCCGGCCAAGCAGTGGGGTTATGAGAAAAGTGGGTGGACTTAAGGCTATATTGCCATGCCCACGCTTGGTTGGGTATCGCTGGATCTGATCAGCAGTGCTCTTTCTCCGCCACCAGGTTTAATAAGGCCAATAAATTACGTCAGTTTGCCACTTTATTCAAGTCTCTGTGTCTTTATTTTATATAAGTTGGTTATCTTATTCAAGGTGTGGTGAAGGTGATAAAGGGCATACACAGTGAACTATTTATGGGTATAATCAGTGGTTGAAGTAGAAATATAGAATTGCTGGTATTGAACTTTCACTTAGAAATGACTGGCCGGGGACCTATTGGACACATTGGTCCACTGATGATTTAATTGTTTTCATTAGAGATGGGCGGGTCCGGTCCCCTGAGAACCGAACCCACCCGAACTTTGGGTATCCGAGTACCGAGCTGAGTAGCTCGGTACTCTCCCGCCCATTCCGAATCCAAATCGAGGCCGAACGTCATCGTGACGTCGTCGGATCTCGGGGCTCGGTTCTCGCGATACTTCAACATTATAAATACACGTCTCCGCAGCATTCCATCGCCATTTGACAGAGGGAGAGAGCAGGGTGTAGTCATAGGCTGATTAGAGCAGGGACAGAGATTCCAATATTCTTCTCGCAATTGTTCTAACAAAAATCGCTAGAGAAGAGAGGAGGATAGAGGTTTATTAATTGTTTGTTAATATTTGGCACTTCCTAGTGCTTTTGGGGTGTCCCCCATAATTGTGCATAGATATTTCTGGCTGTCAAAAGTCATATCTGTCAGCAGTATCTACCAACTAATTTTTAGGACTCCTCAGTGCTTTTGGCGTGTCCCCCATAATTGTGCATAAATATTTCTGGCTGTCAAAAGTCATATTTGTCAGCAGTATCTTACCAAATATTTTTCACCACTACAAGTGCTTTGGGCTCAGAATGGATTCAAAGCAGTCCACATATGATCAGAATGAGCAACCAGGTTCTGTCACCAGTCCTGCTGTTAGTGTTTCCAGTACGTCATCTGGGCAAGGCGATGTCAAACTACACAGTGTTTCGAAATCAGTCCAAAAAAACAAAACCCCCCAAAAATTTACTGTGTTGAAGCGAAATAGAAGTGTTACTGAGCAAAAGTTAAGTGCCGATAAAAAAAAAATTGCCAACATGCCATTCTACACAAGCAGTGGCAAAGAGAGAATGAGGCCTTCACCTTTGGCTATTAGTGGCAGATCCAAAAATGTTAGCGAGCCTACAAGTGGTGCACAACTACTGTTACGCGTCAAAGCCGAGCTGCAAGATAACAGTAAGGCATTAGAGGATAATGTTTGCTCTGAATCAGAAATGACACCAATCCCTGTGGAGAGTCCATCCAACAGTGGGATGTCTAATCGTGAGCATTCTGTTAGTGTACCCATAAAGAAGGACCCTCTCAGCAGTTCTGCTGATGTGTGCCTGAACAGCCCGAGTGTAGCCGGTGATACACCAAGTGAGGATGACACTTTGTCTTTAGAAAAGGATGTGGGGGAGATTTGGGTATCCGATGATGAGGATGCGGTTGATTGTGTAAGTCCTGCAGCAGTGTGACACCAGTAGGAGCAGTTCTGGCACGTGAGGTTCTGGCACCAATATGCGCTTTCCAAACACAAGCAGGGATGACGCAGGTGGCAGACCACAACAGTTTGACATCTGGGGGTAAATGCATCAAAGTGCGAGTTTGCCAGCGTGTTTAAATCGCGGCAAATCACATAATACTGTATCTAGCGCTTACGCCATTAACGTAGCGCATTGCGCATGCGCTACGCTACTTGCGTAAGCTGTAATACAGTAAATACAGGTTTTGCAAGTAGCGTAGCGCATGCGCAATGCGCTACGTTAATTGCGTAAGCGCTAGATACAGTATCATGTAATTTCCCCACTAGCGTGGGAAAATACCATAATACAGTAGTTAGCTCTTACGCAAACAGCGTAAGAGCATTGCGAAACGGACCTCCTACTAGGTAGGAGGTGTTTGCGGCGGCTCCTGGTTTTTTTTATTTTTTATCTTCAAGCAACACTAAAGAGTCGGGATGTACAAATATGTGCCCCTTCTGGGCGAAGAGTTCCTGTTGGCAAAGATTCCCTTATGGAGGTACAAATGGCTGGGACTGGGGCAAGCCGGCAAGATGGATTTACAAATAATAAGTGACATTGGAGCAAGAAAGAAGGCATCATTGGTAAGTATTTGTTTTTTTTTATTTTTAATAAATACTTGTGGTTTAAAAGAGGGTGGTTAGTGTCTTTATTGTGGGTTTTATTATTTTTAATAAATGTATGTGATTTATAAGAGGGTGTTGTGGCTTTGAAAACTTTTTTCTTTGTGGAACTACAGGGCCCAGCAAGCCAGGGATGTCAGGGCATGTTGGCACTTGTGGTTCTCCAAGTGCCAACATGCCCTGGCTGCCGTGGGTATGCTGGTGCTTGTAGTTATACAAGCACCAGCATGGCCACACTGTTTTTGGCAACCTGGCTGGCTGGGACTTGTAGTTCCACAGACAAAATTGGTGTCAGTTTTTTTTTTTTACTACTTTACGCCTTATTACCCTACTACCCACAGCCCAGGGGTGGTAGGAAGAGCCCTAGTGCAATCAGCACTGGGCTGGTTCTTTCTAGGGGGGGGCCCGCTCGTTTTTTTCAGCGGACCCCACTCCCTAGGGAATCCAGCCCAGCGCTGAACAGTCTAGGGTTGGTTAATCATTATGGCAGGGGGACCCCTGCTGCGCGTCTCCCTGCTATAGTGTCGCCAACCCTGGCTGGTTTGCCTAGTGCTGGTAAAGTGAAAATCGGGGGAACCCCACGCAAAATTTTTCCCCGATTTTCACGGGACCAGCACTAGTCAGGCAGCACTAGGGTTAAGCATAAATAGCGGGGGGACCTCACGCTTTTTTTTTTTTTCAACTTTTATCTGTTCTTTACCATTTTAACACTGCCAGGGCAGTATAACAGTGATGTGTTTGTACAACACGTTGCTATCAAGCAGCGTGTTGTACCTGGCGTGTTTTGAAGCAAACTCTCCTGAGTTTGCTAACTCGCAGCTTTATACATTTGAGAGCTGTATAGATGCAGTGGCAAACAGTCGGGAGTTTGATCACTGGTGATTTTGCAAACAGCGATTTTGACAGAAGCACAACTCTGGAGATTTTGCATGAAATCTCAGCTTCATACATCGGCTAGTTTCAACTCTCCTGAGAAAATCGCTGGAGTTGCAAACTCGCAGCTTGATACATTTACCCCCTGGGCTGGTTTGAAGGATTTGTCAAAAAAATGTGTGAACTTGACCATAACTCCAACCAATCCTACTATTAACATGCAAAGGATGGTGGAGGGCCTATCAGGGATTAAACTGTATTTTTCCTAATTTTCACTAATAATGTTTGGGTGTAAATATACACCCAAAGACGAGTGCTCAATTGCTAAGAGTCATTGATGAAGAGGAAGACAAGCAGGCTTGTCTGTAGAATTTGCAGGCAAATTGTGCTGAGTTATATAGGTAACACCCAAAGAGAAGAGCTCCATTGCTCCATTGCTAATTGAAATTGCTGGAATAAAAATAATAGGGCTGACAGTCTTGGTCTAAATCTGCAGTTACAATTTATTGTACCATAGCTCACTGCGAAACAGGAGAGGTGGCAGCGTTTAATGATAATCTTCCTTAAACAATACTAATTCATCCCACCATCATATAAGTCTGTGTAGTATGATGTAATTGCTGATAATGGCCTTCCAAAGGGAATGACTAGTTGATTTTAGGGCAGAGCTGTCACGATTTTTGGGCAATTCTTTTACAGCACAGCAAATTTCAAAATATTGAGCGGACTCATCTGCATCACCACTGGGTGTCTTGGGAAAGCAATTTCTTTTACAACTAGCAGTTGCCAGAGAAACTGAAGGAGAAGACGTCCCAACAAGATGTTGATAAGTCTGGGATCCTTGCAAAGAAAATTAAGTATTTAATCTACAATTAAAATATAGTTAGCACATTTATTTTGTTTTATTGCACACTATAATTTTCTGTAGCACCTTTTCAAAATGTATTATTAAGGCAATCAATTGACTCAAGCTAACCGTGTCTGCACTTTCTTCACAGGTAACTACTTCGCTGGACTAAAGTATATTCCCCTCAAATGCTAGTCTTCTTGCAGCTGCTGCATTCTCCTACATGCTGTTGGAGAAACCAGATATTGATCCTAAATGTTTCTGGACACAAACAGCATCTCCTGCATGTCATTTTTAAAAAGTTCTGTAACACAAAGCTGATAGTGTGTGCAAAACAGGAAATGTGATGGAATTCAACCCCGCTGTAATGCTTGACCAATATTGGGGTCGTAATCAAAAATGACATATCCTCAGGAGAGTCCAAGCATGATTAGCCATCTTTCAATGACATCCCTTAGTTTTTGGAACAGTTTGTCAGCTGTATGCCTCTTACTGAAGCCGCTGATACACAGAGTAGCCTACTTCTCAAAAATGTGACGTACCTGGGTACATGCTGCTGCTGTCCATGCTGGGGAAGGCGAATGACCAACCCAGTGGGCTTTCACAGTCATATAATCTTTAGTTTGCCCAGTTCCGCTTGTACACATATCTGTGGTTAAGTGTACAGTGGGTAGAATGCCATTTTGTCGCCCAATAATTAAATTTTTAGGAACTTTCCGGTACAGGAGATAATTAGCTTTTCTAGTAAAATGGTATAGTGATGACATTTGCTAACAGGGACAGAACACATCAATTAAATGTCTTAAACCAACTGTATTAATAGTGGACATTGGACGCAGATCTAACACTAGCATAGTACCCAGGGCGTCTGTGATCCGCTTTGCGACTGGGTGACAGGTTTCATTCTTGCTTCCTCTTGCAGAGGATTGTTTAACTGTCAATTGTTGGTTATGGGGATATTGATTATGAAGGTGTTGGGGGGAAGATTGCAGGTGCTGGGATGTAGATGAGAGAAGGGAGGTAGATTATGCTGGAATGCTTGTTGTTATTTTTTTAACCGAAGTTTCTGATTTTCCCAACAGTTTTCCAAGAACTCGCTGAAAAATGACGAAACATGGATGAGGATCTCAGATGGTTAAGGTCCCTTCCTCTACTGAGTGTGGCTTTTAAAAACGCTAGAAATGGATAGACAACTCTTGCCAGGATTTGTGTAAAAATAATTCCACACTTAAGAGGTGGATTTTTGGTCTTATGCCCAGGCATGACAATGGCCTTTTTGTTATCACTGTCAAGAACTGCAGCAATTTTTCTTTTCAAGTGTATGAAAATCATATTGTGACATAGGAGGTGTTCAAAATTGAATAAAAAATGACTGGAAATTAGTGTTACTGAGGTTAATAATAATGTAGCTACAAAATAATACCTAAATTATGTTATTTTAGCACCAATAAATGTAATTCTTTTAACAAATTGCAAAACAAAACCAAACAAAACCAAAACCAAAACACACAAGGGCGGTTTTGCAAAACCAAAACCAAAACCAAAACACGACGGTAATCCAGATCCAAAACCGAATCCAAAACCAAAACACGGGGGTCAGTGACCATCTCTAGTTTTCATAGAGTGAAAATAATTTTAGATGCAGTTTAACACTCTATTGCATAATATAAAACACATTAAATGGTGTAAGGCTATCCACCTCTCCTGTGCCCATTTACCTCTCCTCTCTGTCCCTCCTCCTCTCCCTCATGTCTCTCTTATATAATCTATGTTACTCTTTATCTTTCCCTTATCTATTTCCTTTCTCTGTTCCTATGTCCCACTATCTTCATTGTAGTTGAGCTCAGGGAAGGTAGGTCCTCCTCTCTCCCTCCCTACCTGCTCTCCCCGTGCTTCACATACTACTTCTCTCACTCCTCCCTTAATCCTTGATCCTCTCTATCTATCTTTGCTCCTGCTCCTATTTTGCTCTCTAGCTAGTAAATTCACTTGTTTGTCCCTCCTTCATCACACTGTGCCCCCTCCATCATTACACTGATTACTCATTCATCACGCTGTCACCTCCTTCGTCATGCTGTGTCCTCTCCTTCATCACGCTGTGCCCCCTCATTCATCATGCTATGTCCCCTCCTAAATCACGCCATGCCCCCTCTTGAATCACATTGTGCTCCCTTCATCATCACATCATGGCCTCTACATTACACTGCTGCCCCTTAATCATTCTGTCCCCTTCATCATTCTACCCTCATTATTACACTGCAACCCCCTTAATCGCACTGGTACCTCCGTAATCACTCTGGTGTCCCCTAAGTTCTTTACTTGCCTTTCTATGACCTTCTTTTCTTCTACTTTTTCTCTTCCTCGTCTGTCTTCTTTTCTTCAGTGTGCCGGCTCCTCTTTGCGCCACTCCTCACTGGACGTGGTGATGTCACATCTGACAGTGAGGGGGAGGAGGGCTGCAGATGCAGCTGCCGGCACCAGATGATTATTTAAAGTGTCAGTTGTCAGTATTACATACTGGCACATACAGCCCCACTTCGAGCACTTGGTATAATGTTAACTGAATATAAGTAGATAAAAATAAATGTGATCAGGTGAAAGAAGTTGGAAGCTCAAGTACAGTTTGATGCATTTAGTCCCAATCTTAAGCAGGAAATGACACACGCATAAAAAAGCACAATTACATGCATATGCTTACCTGGGTGCATCTACAGATAAATCCAGACACATGTATTAACATTGTGGGGTTGCAATTATATATTTGTATAATGTTCAACCAGGTGCAGAAGCATAGAGAAAGTTGTGCGTTTCTCACATTCTTGCACCCATAGTACGGTCATGGACAAAAGTTTTGAAAATGACACAAGTATTGGTTTTCACAAAGTTTACTGTTGCTGTTCAGTGTTTTTAGACCTTTTTGTCAGATGTTGCTATGGTATACTGAAATAAAAATACAAGCATTTCATAAGTGTCAAAGGCTTTTATTGACAATTACATTAAGTTTATGCAAAGAGTCAATATTTGCAGTGTTGACCTTTCTTTTTGAAGACCTCTGCAATTCGCCCTGGCACGCTGTCAATCAACTTCTGGGCAACATACTGACTGATAGCCATCCATTCTTACCTAATCAATGCTTGGGGGTAAATGTATCAAAGTGCGATTTTGCAACTCCAGCGATTTTCTCGGGAGAGTTGAAACTCGCAGATGTATGAAGCTGGGATTTCATGCAAAATCGCCAGAGTTGTGCTTCTGTCAAAATCGCTATTTGCAAAATCTCCAGAGATCAAACTCCCGACTGTTTTCCACTGCAGCTATACAAGTCTCCAATGTATGAAGCTGCGAGTAAGCAAACTCAGGAGAGTTTGCTTCAAAACACGCCAGAAACAACACGGTGGATTTTGCATGGGGTCCCCCCGATTTTCACTTTACCAGCACTAGGCAAACCATCCAGGGTTGGCGGCACTATAGCAGGGGGACGCGCGGAAGGGGTCCCCCTGCCATTATGACTAACCAACCCTAGACTGTTCAGCGCTGGGCTGGATTCCCTAGGGAGTGGGGTCCGCCAAAAAAAACGAGCGGACCCCCCCCCTAGAAAGAACCAGCCCAGTGCTGATAGCACTAGGGCTCTTCCTACTACCCCTGGGCTGTGGGTAGTAAGGTAATAACGGCGCAAAAGTGTTAAAATAATAAACAGACGCCATTTTGTTTTGTGGAACTACAAGTCCCAGCCAGCCAGGTTGCCAAAAACAGTGTGGCCATGCTGCTGCAATTTATTTTTCTGCAATCAAGATTAAAGTGTCGTGGAAATTACAAATATGGGGCCCTCCTGGCCGAAGCAACGAGGACTTCTATCAACAAGGGGCCCCTTCTGGGCGAAGTACAGAAGAGATTGCCCAAGCAAAACTTTTGGAAGTATAAATATTCTGGGACTGGGGCAAGCAGGACTATTGGATGGTATAATTAATATGGGACTGGGGCAAACACGGACCTTTTGGAGAAGAAAGAAGACATCTTTGGTGAGTATTTGGGGTGTTTTTATTTTTAATAAAAAGATGTGGTGTAAATGAGGGTGATTAGTGTGTTTATTGTGGGTTTTTTATTTTGAATAAATGTGTGTGGTGTTTACTAGGGTGTTGTTATTTACTTAACATTTTTTGGGGGGAACTACAGGTCCCAGCAAGCCAGGGATGTCAGGGCATGTTGACACTTGTGGTTCTCCAAGTGCCAACATGTCCTGGCTGCCGTGGGTATGCTTGTAGTTATACAAGCAGCAGCATGGCCACACTGTTTTTGGCAACCTGGCTGGCTGGGACTTGTAGTTCCACAAAACAAAATGGCGTCAGTTTATTTTTTTTCAATCTTTATCGCCGTTATTACCTTACTACCCACAGCCCAGGGGTAGTAGGAAGAGCCCTAGTGCTATCAGCACTTGGCTGGTTCTTTCTAGGGGAAGGGGCCCGCTCGTTTTTGTCGGCGGACCCCACTCCCTAGGGAATCCAGCCAAGTGCTGAACAGTCTAGGGCTGGTTAGTCATTATGGCAGGGGACCCCTGCCGTGTGTCTTACTGCTATAGTGCCGCCAACCCTGGCTGGTTTGCCTAGTGCTGGTAAAGTGAAAATCGGGGGGATCCCACGCAAAATTTTCCCCCGATTTTCACGGGACCAGCACTAGCCAGGCAGCGCTAGGGTTAAGCATGATTAGTGGGGGGACCTCACGCTTTTTTTTTTCAACTTTTATCTATTCTTTACAGTTTTTACAGCTGCCGGAGCTCCGGCAGCTGTATGACAGGTCAGTGTAACAGTGATGTGTTTACAACTCACTGTTACAACACAGGAGAGTTTGCCAAACACAGGAGAGTTAGCTAAACTCGGGAGTGTTTACATCGCACAAAATTGTCAGAGATAACCAGCGATTTTGAACTTCAGTGTCAAAATCGCAGCTTGATACATTTCAGTTTTTTTTTTCAAAACTCGCGGGTAAACATCCGCGATTTGCCGCGATTTAAACATGCTGGCAAACTCGCACTTTGATACATTTACCCCCTAGACCGGCTGTTCCCAAAGTTTGCGCCGCGGCTCCCAGGGGTGCCGCGGCGCTGTCACTGGGGTGCCGCGGGCCAGCCCTAGAAAAAAGAAAGAAAACAGAAACTTACCAATCCGCGCGGCGCCGGGACCCAGCAGCCTTCTCTCTCTCGCAGCTGTCACTGAATATCGACGTCAGTGACAGCTGCGGGAGAGAGGAGGCTGCCAGCGCCGCGTGGATTGGTAAGTTTCGGTTTTCTTTCTTTTTTCTAGGGCTGGTGCCTGGCGCGGAGCAGAGTGAGAGGGATCATGACTGCGGAGGGGGACAGAGAGCAGAGGAGGAAGACAGAGAGCAGAGGAGGAGGACAGAGAGCAGAGGAGGAAGACAGAGAGCAGAGGAGGGGGACAGAGAGCAAAGGAGGGGGACAGATGGCAGAGGAGGGGGACAAAGAGCAGAGGAGGAGGACAGAGAGCAGAGGAGGAGGACAGAGAGCAGAGGAGGGGGACAGAGAGCAGAGGAGGGGGACAGAGAGCAGAGGAGGGGGGGCAGAGGAGGGGGACAGAGGGCAGAGGAGGGGGACAGAGAGCAGAGGAGGGGGACAGAGGGAAGAGGAGGGGGACAGAGGAGGAGGGCAGAGGAGGAGACAGAGGGCAGAGGAGGAGGACAGAGGGCAGAGGAGGGGGACAGAGGGCAGAAGAGGGGGACAGAGGGCAGAGGAGGAGGACAGCGTGACAGAGGGCAGAGGAGGAGGACAGAGGGCAGAGGAGGGGGACAGAAAGCAGAGGAGGGGGACAGCGTGACAGAGGGCAGAAGAGGGGGACAGAGGGCAGAGGGAGCAACGTGAGAGAGGGCAGTGTCTCTGGATGCAGAGGGGGCAGTATGTCTGGATGCAGAGGGAGCAGTGTGCCTGGTTGCAGAGGGGGCAGTGTGTCTGGTTGCAGAGGAGGCAGTGTGCCTGGATGCAGAGGGGGCAGAGCGTCTGGATGCAGAGGGGCATTTTTGCATACAACTAAATAAGTATTTCTGTCGTGACCTAAATACTTATTACGATTTTTTAAACCAACTACTTCTAAAACAGGACTGCTCAGTAATTATTTTGGAGGGGTGCCTTGAAAAAATTTGGAGACTCTAAGGGTGCGCGAACTGCAAAAGTTTGGGAACCACTGCCCTAGACTCTTTTCTCTGGTCTGGTGGGGTGCGAATTACTTCCTGACCACCTGTGTGTACTTCTCTGATCCTCTGCTCCCAGCAGCATCATGATCTCAGACGCTGCAGGGACAGAGGGCAGAGTTAAAAAGTAGGAGGAGTCGGGTGCCAGCCGCCATCTTGGATGCTCAGGAGGCCGGCAGCCTGATTCTGAGGTCTGTCTATTTTTATTTATTTTTTCAGTCTCCACACACAGAGGCCACTGCGCCCACTTGGGACTGCGCCCTGGGCGACGCCACTGTCCGCACCTGTCTGGTTATGGCTCTGGCTGCATGGATAATACAGCAAGCAAAATTTTGTCTATTAAGCTCTTTATATTATATTCACTGTAAAACAGCTGGAAGTATATAGTTTATAGTATACAATCGAGGTATGGAAGAAATATTAAAATTTTCAACAAAGCAGCATGGATGGCCAGGGTAAATCATAGCAATGTAAATCTTTGCACTGTATTCTTCCTTTATACTCCACATAAAAAAATAACATTTTTCTTTTTTATGTTTAACTTATAAATGTAGGTTGAAATAAACAATCTAAAGCATTTTTAAATATGATTTATTCTGGAATAAATTACAATAAAGCTTTCATGGTAATATAGCAAAGAGGGTTATTTGTAGAGATGCTCCGACTTGGTTCCTTGGGAACCGAACACACCCGAACTTAGGGGATCCGAGTACCGAGCCTCGGCTCAGTACTTTCCCTCTTTTTTGGAATAAAAAACGAGGCAAAACATCATCGTAACGTCGTCAGATCTTGGATCTCGCGAGTTTTGGAATCTATAAATACCGCCCTCCACTGCAATTTAGCGCCATTTGAGAGAGGAACACAGAAGGGGTTACATAGAATGTAGAGCAGTTGGGCAGGCAAAGATATAGATTTGAAAGAGGAGGGTGGTAGCAGTGTTAAACAAAATATTCAGTGACATTCAGGAGGGGACAGAGAGCAGAGGAGGAGGACAGAGAGAGAGAGAGATCCATAGCTCCATTGTTAAAACCCATTGCAGAAAAATATAAATATTAGTGCTGGCAGGGTTGGTATAATTCTGCAGTCCAATTCTACTGTGTTATATAGGTAACACACAGAAAGGAGATCTCCTCTGTTAAATCTCATTGCAGAAAAATACAAATAATAGTGCTTACAGGTTTCATGTAATTCTGCAGTCCAATGCTACTGTGTTCTATAGGTAACACAAAAAGGAGAGCTGCGTTGCTCCATTGATAATTGTCATTGCTGAAATACAAATACTAGTCCTTGCAGGCTTTTCTTCTTAATTTGCACCAAAAAGTGTACGGTTTTATATACACCCAAAGACAAGAGCTCCATTGCTAATTGTCATTGCTGAAATACAAATACTAGTCCTTGCAAACTTTTCTTCTGAATTTGCACCAAAAAGTGTGCGGTGTAATATACACCCAAAGACAAGAGCTCCATTGCTCCATTGCTAAATGTCATTGCTGAAATACAAAAAC
This sequence comes from Mixophyes fleayi, assembly GCF_038048845.1. Lineage (NCBI taxonomy): Eukaryota > Metazoa > Chordata > Amphibia > Anura > Limnodynastidae > Mixophyes > Mixophyes fleayi. The sequence goes on along the minus strand of NC_134407.1, from coordinate 115,323,204 downwards.
TAGTCCTTACAGGCTTTTCTTCTGAATTTGCACCAAAACGTGTACGGTGTTATATATACCCAAAGACAAGAGCTCCATTGCTCCATTGCTAAAATACAAAAACTAGCCCTTGCAGGATTTTGTTCTGAATTTGCAGTCAAAGTGTACGTTGTTATCAAAATGGATTCACAGCAGTACACAGAAGAGCAGGAGCACCAAGCAGCTGCTGGCACCAGTCATGATGATACTACGTCTGGTAAAGCCTATGTAAAAGTACATAGTGTGTTAAGTCAAGCAAACAAAAACGTAAAAAAAATAATTTACCTTTGTCAAGAAAAAAAGAGCTGGAATCCAGGCAAAATTATCTGCAGAAAAAATAAACTTACCAACATGCCATTCTACACACGCAGTGGCAAATAAAGAATGAGGCCTTCATCTTTCTTCTTGAGTGCGAGATCTGAAAATGTTACTGAGCCATCTTCTTGTAAGGTCAGTCGTGACCAAGCAACACCTTGTCATTCAGACCCCAAAAGTGGCACAAATACTTTTACGTGTAAAAGTCGAGCTGGAAGAAAAAAGTAAGGCATTAGAGGAAAATGTATGTTCAGATTCAGAAATAACACCAATCCCTGAGGCGAGTCCATCCACGAGTGCCATGTGTAATCGTGACCATTCTGATAGTGTACCCATAAAGAAGGGCCCTTTCAGCATTTCTGCAGATGTGTGCCTGAACAGCCCGAGTGTAGCCAGTGATACACCAATTGAGGATGCCACTTTGGAATTGCAACAGGATGAGGGGGATATTTGTGTAGCCGATGAGGGCGCTAATGAGGATTTTGATGAGGATGATGTTGTTTGTGTAAGTCTTGCACCAGTGGAAGCAGTTCTGGCACTTGATAAGTAGAAGGCCATTGTCATGCCTGGACATAAGACCAATAAAGCCACTTCTTATGTGTGGAATTATTTTTACCCAAATCCTGACAACAGTTGTCTAGCCATTTGTCGTGTATGTAAAGCCACAGTCAGTCGAGGCAGGGAACTTAGCCATCTAGAAACCTCATCCATGTTACGCCATTTGAAGCAAGTTCATAGCAAGGTGTTTGCAAAATCAGAAAGTTATGCTAAAAAATAACAACAAGCAGTCCATCATCAGCTAGGACCCTTCTCCCACCTACATCCCGACGCCTGCAATCTACACCCACAACACCGTCCTTGTCAATATCCTCAGTAGTGATCGAAGTTAGTCCTGCATCCACTTTGCTAAGGCTAGATGACTCCTCCACTATCCTGGATTCCTCAGAAGAATTCTTGAGAGTTAGTCCCACTGCTGTTGTTGCTGCTGGGGATGAATCTTCATCCCAGAAGCAGACCAAGAAGAAGACTACTAGTAGTTTAAAACAATTGACTGTTAAACAATCGTTTGCAAGAGGAAGCAAGTATGAAAGCTGTCACCCAGTCGCAAAGCGGATCACAGACGCCCAGGGGCGGATTGCGAACTTAAAGTGGCCCTGGAAAAAAAACTTAAAGTGGCCTCATGTAGGCGGGACCAAGTCAATTGTAGGTGGGGTAAACACAAAAGTAGGCGGGGTTAACACATTGTTAGCCCTTTCCACATCGGTGGTAGGCGAAGCAAATGTAACACATAGTGGGCACATCAGTGGGTGGAGTACACGCATCGGTTACATTTAGCGGTGCAGTTTAATCCAGCAGCAGGAGGATCTCAGGGTTAGCATTAACGTGATAGTAGTTGTGTCTGTGAAGTCCTTCCTATTGCATGAGGCCTGACCACTATCATATGGATCATTCCAACTGGGGCCTCATCCCTGTTAATCTCCCACTGATTCTAAATTCTACCTAGTGGTATAACTAAAAACAAAACAAAAAAAGGAAAAATCACATTGCCTCTGTCTACCTGTATGATTAACTGTGATTACTTGTGAACACTAGCATCAGTAATTCACCAAATGCTTTTTCTGTTTGACTTAAACAAATATACACCATTCAAAATGTATTGCAAGACATATCAGGTATTATATTGCTTTGAATAATAATTTGCCCAGTATTAGTGATATTAGTACAATACCGACAGCATGGTAATGACCGCCATAGAAGACAGACAGTATGCTAGTGAGCGCCAGACAATACAGACAGCATGCTAGTGAGCACCAGACAATACAGACAGCATGCTAGTGAGCGCCAGACAATACCGACAGCATGCTAGGGAGCGCCAGACAATACAGACAGCATGCTAGTGAGCGCCAGACAATACAGACAGCATGCTAGTGAGCACCAGACAATACAGACAGCATGCTAGTGAGCACCAGACAATACAGACAGCATGCTAGTGAGCGCCAGACAATACCGACAGCATGCTAGGGAGCGCCAGACAATACAGACAGCATGCTAGTGAGCGCCAGACAATACAGACAGCATGCTAGAGAGCGCCAGACAATACAGAGAGCATGCTAGTGAGCGCCAGACAATACAGACAGTATGCTAGTGAGTGCCAGACAATACCGACAGCATGCTAGTGAGCGCCAGACAATACAGAGAGCATGCTAGTGAGCGCCAGACAATACAGACAGCATGCTAGTGAGCGCCAGACAATACCGACAGCATGCTAGTGAGCACCAGACAATACCGACAGCATGCTAGTGAGCGCCAGACAATACCGACAGCATGCTAGTGAGCACCAGACAATACAGACAGCATGCTAGTGAGCGCCAGACAATACAGACAGCATGCTAGTGAGCGCCAGACAATACAGACATCATACAAGTGACCATCATACAATACAGACAGCATGCTAGTGAGTGCCAGACAATACAGACATCATACAAGTGACCATCATACAATACAGCAGCATGCTAGGGAGCGTCATAAAATACAGACAACACGCTAGTGAGCACCTTACAATATCATCCTCAATTAAGCCTTTTTAAAAATCATTAACTATTTCAGCAACCCTATTCAACATCACTAACCCAATTGTAATAAACTCCCTCATCCACATTATCTACATCATCAATTAATTTAATTCATATTAATTAACCCCCTCATTACCTCCCTTACCATAATTACCTCCATTAGGGGTCCATAAACTTCTTCACACTCATAATCAAACCCAATCATTACCCTTGTTCACAACAGTTATTTTCCTCAATCTTCCTCGTTCCTCTCCCCCTTTCCCTGTTGCTGATGTACTCCTCACTTCACTTACCTGTTGAGGATCTGATTCATCTTCCGTGATGCTGCTGGCTAGTGGAAGATGACCCTGCCATGGCATGTGAGGAAAGGCCACCAGGAAAAAATTAGGGGCCGTTGAGTTAGGGGCCGTGCACTGTAGCAATAGGCTGCACGGCCCCAACAAGGAGAGGAGCGGCCAGCCTTTTCTTTTTTTCTTTTTTTTTATAACTTTAATAACTGTGCGGCCGTGGACCGCAAACAAGTTTTCCACCACGCATTGACAAATATGAATGAGTGAAGAAGAAAAAAACAAAAAAAACAAAGCTGAATTAAGAGAGACTTTAGGCGGCCTCCGGGCGGCCTCTGTTGTCCAATGGCCTACCGGGAAAAGTCCAGGTAAGCCTTATGCCCAATCCATTCATGCTTAATGTAAGCATGGATATCTAAATAGACATTTATATGTATTACCTTCCACTTTGCTGCTGTTTCATCAAGTGTTTGCAATCTGCACTTTACATCAAAGGTACCTAACTAGATTATAATTTTGTGGGAATTGGGGCTGATTTGAAGCTCACTGATGAACTAGCTTTTTGCTGGGAATTACAATGGCTCTTTTTAGTGCATTGTCTGGCACCCTGGATTGGTGTGTGTCTGATAAAAGCACGCATCCCGGGGGGGTCAGTGCTCGTTGCCATGTATTAGCTGAAGAATTGCCTTACTTATCCAAGAAACAGGTGGAGCGATCAAATGAACCATAACTGGTTTCATGATCCAAGGACAATTCCATCTTGCCCCACTTTTCTTTTCTGCCACTGCAGTGTGCCAATGTGTCCTAGATGTGGTAGGAACTACACTGTTTGAGTAAGTGCTCTATCACTTACCATCCAGCCAGAGCGCTGCAGTATTTGTCCAAGAGTATATGAAAATAATATTGTGACCTGCCAGGTGGTCAAAATTGACTGCAAATGACTTGAAATTAGTGTTATTGAGGTTAATTATAATTTAAAATAAAAAAAGAGCAAAATTATGTGATTTTAGCATATTTTAGCAATTTTTAAAAAAATAAATACAAATCCAAAACCTAAACCAAAACACAGGAAGGTGGTTTTGCCAAAACCAAAACCAAAACATGAAACTAATCCAGATCCAAAACCAAAACCACTTCACGGGGTTCAGTGATCATCTGTAGTTATTTGTGATAGCTCTCCTGCATAGGGATAGGAGAGGTCCCGGGGAGTTTGCAGGTAAAGTTTGCAGACGAGGTTAATTCCCTGCATAGTAAACCTTAAGGCTGCACACACAGGTGGTGAATAAGGCCTGATGGGTTAATCATACTACAGAGAGGGACATTGTGTATTTAAACCTATTCTTTTCACTTGTGCAGTTTGACCGATGCCAGACAGAAGGACTATGTCTAGCGTTAGGATACCTGGGGGTAAATGCAGAGCCGTAACGAGGGTGGTGCGGGCGGGGCGACCGCCCCGGGCGCAAAGCTAAGCGGGCACAATGACCACCCGCCCCCCGCAATTTACCCCAAGAAGGAAGTGTTTTCCTGAAGATGATAGGTGCTGTGTGCGCGTTTGCACACAGCACCTTTACGGGTCCCAGAAAACAGCCACAACCATAGAGGCTAGCGGCGCCGGATCCCTGCAGCTGACGTGGTCACATGACCTAATCACGTCATGCTGCTTTCACTGCAGAAGAGCCGACAGGTGACAGCATGGAGAAGCGAAGAGACACTCTGGGAAGTAGAAGTATAAGAAGCATTGGAAGATTACCGTCCCTCCGGGACTGTAAGTTCAAAGACCTTTTCATTTCTGTCATTCTTTGAAGTTTTCAATCTCTGCACTGCCCGCTGAAGCGGACAAGTATTGACATTCTATCTACTAACTGTGCTAGAATCCGCTACGTTTATGAATGGAGATATCCTTCATTAATACACAGGGTTTATAATGGATGGACAAGATTCAAACCCTCACTTTACCCAGCTGCTTGAACCAGCCATTGTTTTATTGCAGGGGGACTATTGTTTTATTACCTGCAACTCGTGAAGCATGCTTATATTTGAGATTGTACCACTGTGATTTATATGTTATCATTGTGTTCACTGTGCTGAACTTATTGGGCTTCTGTTTCACTGTTCTGGCCAGCACTATCATCTTTTGTTGTTAACAAATAAACTTGCCTATTTTACTTATGTTTACAGCGCGGAGGTATTTCTAATAACTCTGTGGTAAGTAAACTACTGAAGGGAATGGAAAAGTGGGGAAGGGGCTGGGAAAAATTAACAATTTATTGTTCCAGGGCTATTTGTTTGCTATATCTATGAGCTTTTATATGTATGCTTTTATTAATAAATATTGAGAAAGGATACCTATGCTTCTTCGTTTTTTAGCCAACATCTAAGTTAGTGAGCTGAATCTCAGCCTGTGCCAAGTCACAGTAGATAGTAGGTTATCCACTCACCCATTTCACATGAGGTTGGAGCAACTCTAGACTCAACTTCCCCCAAGGTCTGAAAATCAGGATTTATTTTAAAGTTTCAACGACTTTGCACCAAATGATTATGTATCAAGTTTCAAAGAGAAGAAAGAACCATACCTATGATTGAACTTTTTTAGATTTCAAGTAGGTTGATATATTTTTTTTTTTTGCACATAACTATCATTTGTTTATTAAATGTGTTCCTACATTAGTAGTGTACATGAAAATATATCAGATTTAATATGCTTCTTATCTATTGAATTATTTCCCTATCAGCATTTGACAGAAAGAAAGAATGAGCGCATGATTTTTTTATCTGCTATGTATTGCTATCAAGGAGGGAGACCTTGCCAATCCTGCAGCTCTTGTATCATTTCCAGTAATTGGAGTGCAGGTTGCTGCTATTTTTTAGTAGAAGAGCTTGGCTGGCCTGCACAGAGCCCTGACCTTAAGCCCATCGATCACCTTTGGGATGTATTGGAATGCCGACTCCAAATAAGGCCTTATCGCCCAACATCAGTACCCCAATCTCACTAATGATCTTGTGGCTGAATTCCTGCAGCCATGTTCCAAACTTTAGTGGAATGCCTTCCCAAAAGAGTGGAGGCTGCTATAGTAGCAAACACGGGAGTAAATTAATATTAATAGATTATAAACAAAAAAAATAAAAAAATATTTATATATATATATATATATATATATATATATATATATATATTCATGCATTTGCAAATATGTGTAACAGAATTCTGTCAGTAAAGTGCTAGCCACACCCCCACATTAGGTTGACCACACCCACTCGGCAAATGTCACTCCCACTTAGATGGGGGCACCGGTGCCCTGTCTCGCCCAGGGCACTAAAATATATATTTACGGCACTGGGTAAATGTATCGAGCTGATTCTAGCTTTCATTTATTTAGTACATTCTACAAAATGATAGCTAGAATCTGATTGGTTGATATAGGCATCATCTCGAATTTTCAAACCCGCTGGACAACTCTCAGCTTGATACATTTACCCCCTAGTGTTACCCTGACAGAAGTGTATGCTGTTTTATTGTGTTGGAACAATAAAAGTACTGTTTAAAAAGCAAGAAGCTGCTTGTGTGTACATCACCAGAGGGCTGCCTATATCACAGTATATATGAAATCTCGCCCAGCTGTCAACATAACACAGATAAGGGGTCATATACGAAGGGACCTAAAAAATATCATACCCTTATAAAGCAATTTGGCACTATTACTTCTATATTTGCAGGTCTTGCAGAACACATTTTGAGCTTGCTGGAATGGGGCTTAGAGGTGGAGGTATTGCTCAATAGTGAGAGCTAAACACAAAATTTGCCTTAAGACAGTTGTTTCAAAATAAACTACATGGCCAATGGTATCTGGACCCCCGAACATCACATCACATATGATGTAAACATGTCACTCCAAGATGTTTGGCATTAATTTGGCATTGCCCTCCCCTCTTTGCAGCTATAAGACCATCCAATCTTCTAGGAAGGCTTTCTACTACATTTTGGTACATGGTTGCAAGGATTTGTATTCATTCAGCCACAAAGGCATTAGTCAGGTTGGTCACTGATGATGGGCAATAATGTCTGGCTTGCAGTCAGCATTGGAAACTCATCCAAAAGGAGTTTAATGGGTTTGAGGTCAGGGCTCTGTGCAGACCAGTTAAGTTCTTCTGCTTTGTTCTTGGGAGCATTTTATGCTATAGTATAGATTTAATTTTACTGGAACTAGAACATTATTCCTCATCCAAATAGATGGCAGTATCAGGGCTGGATTTACCACTACGCAACCTAGGCAATTGCCTAGGACCCAGCGGTCCCCAGGGTCGGCGGTGAGACCACCCTTTAAAAATGGGCCGCTACTTATGGGCCAGTGCTATATGCTTGTCCCCCCGGGCTAAAGTCTGCCAGCCAGCCCCTGAATAGGGGTATATGTTATGCTAAAAAAACTATAGTGCTATGGATTTTTTCAGGGAGGGGGCCCCAAACCAGTATCTTGTCTAGGGCCCCATGAGGTCTAAATCCGGCTCTGGGCAGTATGCATTCAGGCATCCACAAAACCCAGATTCTGTCAGACTGCCAGATGGTGATTCATTGCTACAGAGAAAGTGTTTCCTCTGCTCCAAAATTTAATGGCAGATTTCAATGGTAACATAACACCACTCCAGTCGACACTCTGCATAGTACAGGGTGATATGAGGCCTGTATGTGGCTACTCATGGATGGAAACACAATGCATGAACAGATAGGTCTAACAGTGCAGACATTTGATGCACTGACTTGTTGAAAAGGTTGCATTCTATGGCTGTTCAATGTTGAAAGTCACTGAGCTCTTCAGTATGACTAATTCTACTGCTAATGTTTGGCCATGGAGTTTGCATGGCTGTATGCTTGTTTTTACACACCTGTTAACAATGGGTGTGATTGAAATAGTCAAACCCCCTAATTAAAATTAGTGTCCACATACTTTTGGCGATGTAATGTATTTGTCAAAGACATGAAAGCTGTGTTATGTTTCTGTAATTATTTAACAATACAAAGCTTACATGAAGTTAAAATCAACATACAAATATCAGTTGTCAGCAAAAACATGTTGGATGAATTTATTTTATTACAGTCATCCGCACATGTTTGATTTGAATTGGGATCATATTTGATGAGCTCACGAAATTGCAGCTATTATACATGTGTGGTACACTAAAATAATTTGAAAAATAATGGATTAATATGGTTAGCCATGTTTGAACAGTTCATTTTAGTCGCTCATTAATTAAACACAAATTTATCACAATATCTGAGCAGAATGATTACCCATAATTAAGCAATATATTTTGCACACAAGCTCAAAAATCTCAAGTGTATCATATTTACTGTACATTATTCTGTGTGTGAATAAATAGATTATTTATGAATAAGATTTTTTATTACAATTCCCAAAATAGCTACAATTGTGGACATCTGTTACACACAGCGGGCCTGATTCATCAAGGCACACAACCTGAATCCAACCTGCGTTTAGTATTAAACATCCATACTAGGCTTTCCATACTCCCGGGCTGTTGAGATCGGGGAAGAAGTCTGCTGTGCTCTACTGCGCTACAGGATACGTCCAATACCTATGTGGATCATAAATTTGCAAAACAACGCACAGGAAAAAAATAAATATTGAATTAATGTCACCTGTATAAGTCATACTTGCCACCTCTCCCAGAATGTCCGGGAGACTCCCAAAATTCAGGTAGGTCTCCTGGACTCCCGGGAGAGCAGGTAAGTATCCTGCATACTGCAAATTGCTCGTCAAAATGACACAAATCGCGGTGAAGTGCATCATTTTGCCCCCCGGCGACAAAACTAGCATTTTGTCACGGGATCTCCTAGAATTAAATTTTCAAAGGTTGGCAAGTATGGTTTAAGTATTTCTTCATTTTTTCTTCCCCATGAAATACATTGGGATGTTGTTAATGTGTACTGAGCATAAAATGCAGTTGCCCGTGATTGCAAACACATGTTCTAGCATGCAACCGAGACTGTCATCCCTACTGATCAGGACTAGCCCTTTAGCTTGAGCAAGAGATACGGCAGAAAAACAAGTATCTTTGAGAAGCTTAGAGTTTGATTCGGACGTGGCTGCACGCGTTTTATGATCTCCCTCTAGGGCTATTTTGTACTCTGTTATGTTACCCTGTTTTTTTAATTCTTATCGGCATCCGTACATAGGAAGTGGAGTGCTTTGCGTTCCACTGTGGCACGCAATTTGACCAATATCGTGCACTGCGACTATTCCGTTTGATCTGGATTTCTATCCCAAGAGAGGACACTTGCCACTGGATTATTTTCTATGTCTAGGAACCTTTCTCACGCATGCATCTACATCTTTAGTGTGAGTTCCTCGGTTTGCTATTTGCATTTATTCCTTATTTTTTGAGGCATTTTTATGTTTGTAGCCTTTAGTCGGCATGGCCAAATTGTTTTATTGACTTTTACATTTTAATTTTTTGTTTGTTATTCAATACTGTTATTTCCCGTTATTTGTGCTGCTTGTGGGACGTTTCCCTCCTTTCTACCTCATGCTTTACCTCATGCCAATATTAATTTCTATTTATCTGTTAAACACTTTGTACAATTGTTGATCGCTATTTCCCCCTCCCCTACCCCTCCTGATATTTTCAGAGGTTATACATTTTGGAACTGTGGACATATTGAGACATCTTGGATTGTCATATAACATCGCTATTGGACTCCAGTTTCAACAGTTATCTCTATAGACTCTTTAATATTTATATGAACCATCAGCTTATTTACACTTGCGGATATTCTTATGTTGTCCATTGGTCTTATATTGTATAGTTTAATTTCATTTTGGTACACCACCCAGGTTTATTTATGCTCATTTTCTGTTTAGTATTTGTTAATCATTAGTGTATTACTTATTTATCTTAATTATTTTCTGTTCTCTTTACCTTGTGAAAGGGAAACTTCCCTTTACAAGGCAGCGCCGCTTTAAATTTAAACGCCGAAGACGCCGAAATTGCAGGTGTTGAAGAACCCGGAGCTTAATACATTTACTCCCTGATGGGAGAAATTGGGCGGGTTAGGGATGTTTCCTTATGCCAACCATTCCTCACACTGTCCATGGTTTCCCCTCATTACTTGGTTTATTAGTGCTTCTCATAGTGCATATTGGAGGAGGCACTTGGTGATACATATATGCACTCAGAGTTCACTGAACTTGGCAGGGCTTAAAGACATGATTTGTGTCATTGCAACATTTCCCTGCCCCCATTGTAGGCAGGTCAACATTCTTATTGGAGTATTGTCCACTCTATTGGGAGTATGGAAATACTCACCTCAATTTGGGAGTACGTAAATATCCAGGTCATAACTATAGTTATAACAGCCAATGTGACTCCTATGCGGCCCTGTGCCAGATAAAATTTGTCTTTATTATTAATAATGTTTATTTACAGGGTGCTACATGAGGTCCACAGTGCTTTACAGTGGACACACAAGACAGTATATGCTATAACAGTATAAGATGGTAAACAAATAACACTCAACACAGCTACTGGGATGCAAAGGGTATATTCAGCACAGGCTGAAACATGTGTCCATTCGCGCAACTAACAGGTTTAGAGCCACTGAAAGAGGTGTAAAGACAATGGAATAGTATAATTAATGGGCAGAGAGCCCAAGGAGGAGGTGTGCAGTATAGCTGGTGAGTAAAAATTTTAGGTAAAGAGAAGAGGACCCTGCTCACTAGAGCAGGGGAAAAGGGATTGACATATAGGAGTGAGCCAATAGATAGGAGATCTGAGGGCAAGAAGCAAGAGAGATGGAGGATAAAAGAGGGTGAAGTATTTTACATGGTGTAATGGCTAAGTGGAGGACTGGTAAGCTATTTATAAACAGGTGGGTTTTCAATGACCATTTGAAGGTATACAGGCCGGGGATAGACTGATGCCAGTGGTAGGAGGCAGCACGGGAGACTTCTTGGATAATGGAGTAAGATGTGGTTACCAGAGGTGACTGTCATTGGCCGACCGGAGAGGGTGAGAAGGAGTGTGTATACTGTAACAGGTCTATCAAAATGGCCACTGAACTCCTATTATGTCCTATTATACTTTTATGTGTGTATTACTTTAAATGTTTTTGTAAACAAGGCAATCGTGGCAATGCAAAAATATCTTGCCTTGGTGTTGTCCCAGGGCTTACTGCACCTGCGTAGGGAATGTACTCTTCATATATCTATTGTTCCAATTAAAAGCCTGAAATCAAGTATGACCATAATTGTAAGTGTTTCCCAGGACCCTCTGCTTTCTGACCATATAGGAGGGATGGCTGTGCAACATGGGGCTGGTTGTCTTCGATTCATCAGGTCATGTTAGTGCCAGAATTTGATCAACATCCTAGCTTTCGGAGTTCAGAAAGAAAGGGCTTCTGGAAAGTACAATTGATTGAACATATCTGCGACTGCTATCACAAGCTAAGTAATTTGTTGCATTATCTCTATCCCCTACTGCTTCATATTATTTTTTTAAAGCTGCTTCTGCTACTCCCTCACAATAAAGCTCTTTTAAGATAGAAACTGAGTTTGAAGTCTCATTAACTCATTCGAACCTCCGAACCTGGTTTCCCTTCGGAAACCTATTGATATGAGGTTGAAGATGTAGGAAGCAGTGAAGTTGGAGAGGGCTTTGTATGTGAGGCGATTGAAGAGGATTCTGTAGGGGCAGGTGAGTCAGTGTAAGGATTGGCAGAGAGGGGAGGCTGATGTGGAGCCGGAAGAGAAGTCAAGCTGCAGCATTAAGTATAGCTCGAAGAGGGGTGAGATGGGAAGTAGAGACCAGTAGAAGAAGGTTGCAGTAGTCGAAACAAGAAATGATCAGTGAGTGGATAAGAGTTTTGGTGGCATCCTCGAAGAGGAAGGGTCTGATGTGAGTGATTTTGCAAAGTTGGAAGTGACAGGATTGGGCAAGAGATTGAATATAAGGGATGAAGGAGAGGGATTAGTCAAGAAAAACATATTGGCATCGGTGGAGATAGTGGTGGTGTTAATAGTTATTGAAATGTCAGGAGGGGAGGAGACTCTTGATGGAAGGAAGACAGTAAGTTTATTTTTGGGCATGTTAAGTTTGAGAAAGTGTAAGGACATCCAGAAGAAGAAAGCTGAGAGGCAACAGGTCACCCAAGAGAAGGAAAAGGGAGAGATCAGGAGATAAGAAGCCAAGTTAAGTGTTGTCAGCATAGTGGTGATACTGGAGGCTGAAGAAACTGATGAGTTTACCCAGGGAGGGGATATACAGAGATAAGAGCAGTGGGTCGAGGACAGAACACTATGGGACTTCTACAGGAAGAATGGATGGGGGAAGGGAGGAACCAGAGGTAGAAACAGAAGGAGCAGTTGGCAAGGTAGGAGGTGAACCATAAAAAGAACGATGTTAGACAGCCCAATGGTGTGATGAGTATAATCCACAGTACTAAAGGCTACAGAGAGGTCCGAAAGGATAAGCAGGTAGAAGTGGCCCCTGGATTTGGCTGAGAGAAGATCAGTGAGTTTGGTTAACACTGTTTCTGGGGCAGAATCCAGATTGGAGAGGAACAGGGAGGGAGTTGTCAAAAAGGTAGCTGCTGAGATGGTTGGAAACAAGCTGCTCAATTATTTTGGAGGCAAAAGGGGAAGATAAATGGGGCTGTAGTTAGTGTGGTGGGGTCAAGGTTGTTGTTTTTTCTAAGAATGGGAGAGACAAGATCATGTTTAAAGGATGAGGGGAATATTCAAGTTGAGAGGAACAGATTGAAATGGTAAGCAAGGTGGGAACAGGATGGCAGGGTGAGGGTGGAGAAGATAGTATAAGAGAATAGACTTCATCAACTGTAGTTGGGCAGAATGAGCACAAGCCGTGATGGCTGGAGGGAGAGGAGAATGAAGTGGTAGGGGTGGCAGAACAGTGATGGGAGGAGGAGATTTTGTCTGCCTGCTTTCTCACTTTGAAAATTAAAGCTAAGTCAGTGGCAGTAAAGGAGAATAGGAGGGGAGGGGGATGCAAAGGAGTGTGTTGATATAGGCAAAAGGCAGCAGGGATTGGAGTATTGTGAATAGATACGACTTGAAGCAAAGGTAAAGGTGGAACTGTTGGATGAGAGGATGAACTTGAAATGACGGAAGTCTGCCAAGGAACAAGTTTTCTTCCAGTGGCTTTTGGCAGGTGTGCATTTTTGAAGGAATCAGGAATATTTGGAGTGCCATGATTGGGGTTTAGAGCTACAAAGGTGGACAGAAGCGGCGAGCAGCAGAGTCAAGAGTGGTGGTGAGGGTGTGGTTGTAGAGGGAGGCCATCTAATGGGACAGGCCAGGGTGGATAGCAGAATTTTAAGCGAACAGGCAAAAATAGAAGGATCAAGAGCATTAAAATTGCATATAAAAAGGGTACACTTGGGCATGGGGAAAGGTGCAGCAAATGAGGAAAGAGTGAAGGAGAGATGATGCGAGGGGGAAATGAGAGAGCACATTGATTTGAAAAGACAAGGTAAAGGGAGTGACCGAGACAGTGGGTAGGGTAAGAGGCCAGAGGAGGAAGAAAGGGCAAGAAGTTTGATGGACGCAGAGTCTGTGGAGTTGTCGATTTGGATATTAAATTCCCCTAAGATGATAGTCTGAAGAGAGCTAGTGGGGATGCCAAGCAATAAAGTTATCAATAAATTGTGAAGTGGGACCAGAGGGGTGGTAGATGACTGAGGCACAGAGATAGATGGGGTAGAGGAGACGGTGTGACTAGATCACTTATAAATAACTTATGGTATAAATTTATTTAAAGGAAATAGCACAGGGAGCTTATTTATATAATTGCAAATGTACTTATTTTTGATTTATTTTTTTTGTCTATTTTGGTAAAGGAAATATCTATTTCTGAGACCAGGGGATGAAATTTGTTTAGTGTTTTAACTTTGCTCAAGGAAATGCCTTATTTCTGAGGTATATATCTGATGCAATGAGCCTTTGTTGAGGAACCTCTTTTTTGTGTATTTTTGTATGTAAATGACTTGTTTGGGGGTTTGTAACTTTTCTATGAGAATCTGTATTCTGCAATTGTCTGAAGAAAGGATCCTTATTAATCTCAGGGGGGTCCAGCAACTGAAGGCACAGTTTAATTAGACTTGCTGTTAGATTTCCTGTATCTAAAACAATATGCAGGAAATCCCAGGAATTTTTAGGATATTGCAGATAAGTGTAAATATTGTTAGCTTTGCATTGCATATAAATCCATGTTTGGGTAAACATACTGCACCCTGCTTCTAAAAATAGCTGAGACCTCAGGGGGCTGGCTTACCCTGTGAGGCTGTGTACAGAACTGTATAAAAAAAGCACTATTTTGTATTGGAAACTGTTCTTCTTGTTTCATTTGACCTGCTCACTGGTACCTTCAACTAGGGTGAGCAAATAAACATCACTTGCTTCAAAGACCTGCTTGGAAACTTGTCTATCCCTGGGATCTACAGATTAGACCCAACTCTAATCTGTTCCTGGCTGTTCTGAGATTTGGACCCAGCTTTCTGGTACCACTGCTCTGCCCACTAACCAGCAACTCTGGCCAGGGGGGATCCATCCACAGAAATCCTGATCCATAATAAGAGGTCAGGGGTACCAGCCCAGGTACACCAGTAACGGGGTACACTAGCAGTGTCAGTTACCCAGAAGAAACCCGGTATTGGATGCCGGTAAGGAGTCCAGTGGTGGCCGCATTTGTAAACCCTTCCTACTGCGGTTAGAGGGCGCATTTGGGATAACGTAAGGGAACGGTGGCAAAGTGGGCCCAGCCGGTTCCCAGCAACAACAGACAGGATGACATAGGCGGTCCATCTTGTCACAGATGGATAGAGTGGACTTCAAAGGAGGAGAATGAAAGGGAGAGCTCAGATGAGGCAAAAGGTACAATTGGGGCATAGAGAATGCCCAACCCGCTGACTGGGCGGTCATTAAGTCTAACAGAGGGGGTTAAAGAGATGCCCCTCATTGAAGAGAGCAGCGGGGAAAGCAGAATAAGTGGAAGAAAGCCAGGCTTCTGTGATGCTAAGAAGGTTAAATGAGTTGCAGGTGAAGAGATAATGAATACAGGTCAGTTTGTAGCAGATGGATCTTAAATTCCAGAGAGCACAGGAGAAAGGTAGACAGAGAAGTGGGAAGATAGGGATATCATTTGCGGGTTTGCTGGTGGGTGGGCTGGATTTTGGATGTAAATGAGGGCAGGCGGTGAGGATGGGTATTGGACCAGGGCATGGAGACAAGGTCAAAGACTAAGGGTGTAAGGAGAGGAAGCATGGAAGGGGAGAGGATGGATTTGCAAATGAGTGGGCGAAAGGTGCAAGGGTACTAGGACGGGGAAGGAATAAAGACAACAAAGTGTATGTAACAGACTGACTGATGTGTGTGTAATTTAGTAACTGATGTGTATATAACTAATGTCTTCAAGTACAAACTTAATATAGCTTCATAACAAATTTATCCAAGCAAATATGATTCTGAAAGTAATGATGAGAAAATTACCATACATTTAATTCAGAATAATGTGCTATGCTATTACTAATGCATTAAATATTTTGCCTTATTGAGTACTGATTGTGAATAGAGTAGACATAACTGTAGCTATGACTTTAAGAAGTTACATAAAGGGCCTCATCACATCACTGCGCCCAAACTATTAATGTTCCTGATAACTATGGGTTATGGATTTTTTACCTTGGAGAAAATGGAGAAAATCTGCAGGTAACTAACTTTGAATATTGGTATTGGTGGAATATAAGAAGGTACAATATTTCCTGATGGAAGTCTGGTTCTCTTACCTCTCCCAGTTTGCCTGAAGTTTACACTGCTAAATATTTTTTATTTTAAAGCTGTTCTTAAGGTAAAGGATAGGAAAGACATTTTTAATTTACTCCAAACTGTGTTGATAACATTTCCTACATCAGATGAGGAATTAACGCCAAATCTTAAAAACCCAGGATGAATTCCACTCACTTTTTGCAGCTATATAAAGCAAATTAATGCTGAGAGACATGCGAGCAGGGCTTATAGAAAATACAGTGCCAAAGTGAATACCAAAGAACAGAATAGGAAAAACTGTATTCCCAGGTTAAACTGAGTAGTACTGAAATAAAATGGATCTGTAAATTAATTACATTTAATGCTAAACAATCACATTGTTGTGACTTTTTTCACCCCCTTTGGCACGTTTGCTGCATCTATTATGGAGCCTTCTATCGCTGCAAAATAAAAAAATATGTATCTTACTAGTAATAACAAGTGATCAATGGATTTTAAGCACAGCTAATATAAAAATAACATTGAAACAGAAACTGCTTGTTAGAATAAACAGTCAAAATAAAAGGTTTACACACCCTTATTGAAATTGCTGGTGTAAAGCCATGTATGTCAGACATTTTTCCATCTTTAATGTGACGTTGCAACCAACAAAATTCAAGTGAAAAGCAAATTCCCTTGTTGCATATGTGCGCACATCCTTTCATAACTAATCACACTCAAAATCATGTTAAAAAAGAAATTAGGACTGATTTACCAGCAATGTCAGTGATTGTGAATAACACCAAATCAACTGCTCTTGTAGGATTTCCTTTGCGTTTGTATTTGTTGCATCCTACTGGGATAGACATGGTCTACATGGAGCTTTCAAAATATTTCAGGCCTGAATCATCAAGCACGCATACTGAGCGCAACCTACGTCTGGTATTTTAAACTCAAATATTTTGGCTTTGCACACTCCTGAATACATCAATGCATGGTTCTCAAGATACGTTGCTAGAGCAATTTGATCACAAAGACTTTTACGTGATATAAAAGCTTGAGTGGCGTACTACTAAATCTGTAAGTGGAAGTATTTGGTCCGTCGTGTACTTCACGGACACATGTACATTTGAGTATGCTATGCATTTGTATTGCCAGCATATTATAAATAGGTCCATTAATGCTTGAGCTCAATTTCAGTGAAGATCTTAGGAGCTGATTTTGCATTGTCTATCAGGATTTTTATTTTTCAGAGAATCCCAGAATGTATTGCAGAAGAAAGACCCTTGATGTAGGTGAGCAATAAAGATGGTAAACGTGGATTGTTTAGGGGTCTTAGTATATAAGCTCTTTTGAGCAGGGGCCTCTTCCCTTCAATCTCAATACCATATCTTCTACTCCTTCCCCACTGCACGTGCTATGCCTGGAGATATTGAAGTATTGGTTATACTCATTTTACTCTGTTCTGTTGTCCCCTGGTATACTCTCTGTATTGTATTGTTGTATTTTGTACGACACTGCGGATACTTTGTGGCGCCATATAAATAAAGAATAATAATAATGCCCCCCCACCCCAAAAAATATCCTACATTATTAAAACAAGATACTTACATTCATCAACAGCCTCCTTCTCCTCGCCATTCCGGTCTTGCTCTATAGCAACAGCCTCTTCCATATCAACGGGATCCTTGGCCTCCTGCTCATCCAGGCCTTCCTGCTCCTCATTTTCTTTCTGCTTCCATTGCTTCCTCCAGGGGCAGGGGGGCATTTGCCCTCCGTGTCGGTCCCATAGTAGGCTACCTTGTGCTGTGTGATTGGGCCACCTGTATTTTTGTTCAGTTAAAATAGGCTGTTGAGTCGAATCTTGCCCCCAGGGGTAAAGTTTGCCAGCCCTCCCCTGGCCTTCTCTGCAGGCTCCGCCCTCGAACCACTTCATCTCCGGTGGATATTTATGCGACGGAGCATGGTGAGGCATTCTGGTGAACTAAATATGACACATTAGCTGATTTATAAAGGTTATCTCTGTCTCATACTTGCATAGAAACAGCAGATACTGTTTAAGTTGCATTGTGAATTATCCAATACCACACATAGACAATGATTGGCTAAGTAAACACACCTCTACACCAATTACAGATGGACTTGACTTCGGCAGTTTATATTAATCACATAGTGAATCAGAAACATCACTATTACATAGCAGGCCTTGTACTTTGTCTAATGATGGTTATTGCCAGCTAGATCTAATTGTTATCTTATTTTTAAATATAGGCAATTGCGATTAATAGGGTACTTACAAATCTCTGCTCTCAAATCTGCGAGGTAGTCAGACTGTCTCCTCCTCTGGTCGCTCCATCTCCACCGGAACTATATAACAGTATGACTACAGTTAAATTGCAACCGTAGGCGCCTGTGGTTGATATAAATTGTCTATTACAGTAGTTAGTACCCGAACTTGACACGGGCGAATGTGGCACCCCTTATGTTTGCAGGTGAATGAGATTTTTCAGCAAGCAGCGCACTGATTGGATCTCAGTGCAAGTATGGGCGTAGGCATGTCACTCACGGATCCCTTAAATACCACATGAGAATAACTTGACACATCTGTCAATTATTCTCAATCATCAACTGCAACCAGGCAATTAGGGGTGTGACAACAGCTAGCCATTCATACACCATTGTAGGAGAGAACACTTGCATGTCCTAAATAAGAGCAGATGAGACAATTATTCCGCCAAGCCATTTTTTGAGTTCTAATAGCTATTGTTATTTGGAGCTGAGATTTATGAATTGGGAGCTCATAGATTTCTCTTTGAAATTATTAGTGAGTGTCTGGCCCTATGTGAGCCAATTTAAAGGGCATTCATTACTGTTACTAATGACTGTTTTATTAACTCTTTAGAATCATGTCTGACAAGGACCAGTCAGGCCCGAGTCAGGCATTTGGCTCCTCCACTTTAGCCTCAATGTAGAGGCATTCCGATTCCAAACCAAACGAGGTGGAAGTGTTGGTGCAGCTGGTGGCAGAGAAACTGCACTTTACCACCCGGCAGCTTTTCGACCCAGCCAAAGATATATCCCGGATATGGGAGGAAATAACCACGTAGGTCAATGCTGTGACTCCAATATAAAAAATTGTAATGTATTCAGTGGGGTTGGGTGCCTTATTATATATATATATATATATTGTCGAAGTCAGCAAATTGGATAAAGTCATTTCAATTAAAGTCGAGCAAACTTGGTTGTCTTTGTCTGAAAAGATGCGTACGGTACGCTACGACGTACATGGGCATGCTACGGCGTGAAAGGGCGTACGCATCCACTACACGTGGCAGCAACAATTATTGGTCTTTTACCATACATTCGCACAAACATGCATACTAATAATATAGTACACATTAATGGTAGTTGCAACACATAGTCAGTTATGTCGAAATATAATAGTATTTATATGTTATATTAGAGTTACATGCATATTAGTGAAATACACGGAACAGGTAGAAGGAATCATATCATGAGTGGTATCATAATAAACCTCTTTACATATCCTACTGTTTGGTTCTCTCTGCGAAGGAATCGCAGAGTGCATACACAAGTTATAAATGATAGGGAATTATGAACTACTTAAGACTAAGGAATCTTGGCGGGAAGAACCGAGTATACCCCCTGGAGAGGTGACCCCCTCCTTTGGATTCCTTAGGATGAACTAGCCAATGATTGACAACCCCTTGGACCTTCCTGAGACCTGGACCAATAGATGCAAGCTATACCATCTTGTATTACTGTATTTCATTGTGTATATAAGCAGCAGCTTCACATCCAGTGTTCAGACATCTTGTCCCAAGACTTCAGGATTGAATGACTGCACTGGATCCAGAGCGCCTGCGATAAGTAACGGCTGTATTTATTATTACTTCGCTTGAGCATATTATTCTACTACTTGCGAATAAATCTTTGTGCGTTGGAAACACAACTTGAGGTTCGACAATCGTTATTGGTTAGCGACAATACGCACATAACAATATATATATATACAGTGCTTTTTTTGTAAAAAAAAAGGTGCCGGAACTCACGTCTTATTAATCTTTTATGAAAAAAAATAAAAAATTATATATATATATATATATATATATATATATACACACATAAATTTACTCCCTTCCTTGCCCCTCACACACTTGACAATTGTAAAATAAAAATAATAACTCCTACCTCCTCCTGGTTGGCTGGCAAGGCTGCAGTCCAGATGACTGATGGAGTAAATGCAGGATATCTAGAGGGGAGGCCCCATATGTTAATTTAATAAAACAAACATAACAACTGGACATCACTCACCTGTTACACACTGACATGTCCCCTGCTGCGGCTGCCTACCAACTTTTCTCACATATGGCCGCTAGCTATTCTCACCCCTATTCTGCAACCTGTTTTTTTTGTGGCCCTCTCTTTCCACCTCCCTCCTTTTTCTGTAGCCCTCTTTCTGCTCCGTTTCTTTATTCTGTAGCCCTCTTTCTGCTCCCCCTTTATTCTGTAGCCCTCTTTCTGCTCCCCCTTTATTCTGTAGCCTTCTTTCTGCTCCCCCTCTATTCTGTAGCCTTCTTTCTGCTCCCCCTCTATTCTGTAGCCTTCTTTCTGCTCCCCCTCTATTCTGTAGCCCTCTTTCTGCTTCCCCTCTATTCTGTAGCCGTCTTTCTGTTCCCCCTCTATTCTGTAGCCTTCTTTCTGCTCCCCCTCTATTCTGTAGCCTTCTTTCTGCTCGCCCTTTGTTTTTCTGTAGCCCTCTTCTACTTTCGCCCCTTCCCCCTTTCTGTAGTCAGTATTACTTACCTTCTTTTCACTCTCCTTAGTTCGATCGCTGCTCCTCCCGCTGCCCTGCTTCCGGCCGATGGAAGCAGGACACACACACACACACACACACACAGATGCGGTGCTGCACTGTAGCAGCACTGCAGAGAAAAAAAAAAAGTTTCAAAAAAAAGGTGCCGGAACGCCGTTCCCAGCGTTCAATGGGAAAAAAAGCACTGTATATATATATATATATTGTCAGCAAATTGGATAAAGTCATTTCAATTAATATCTAGCAAACTTGGTTGTCTTTGTCTGAAAAGATGCATAGAGCACGCTACGGCGTGGAAGGGCGTACGCAGCAGCAACACATGGCAATAACAGTTTTTACACATTTACACACATTCGCACAAACATATACATTTGTAATTAGTACACATTAATTGTAGTTGCAACACATAGTCATTTATGTCAAAATATAGTAGTATTCATGTTTAATATTATAAGTTATATGCATACTAGTGAAACCTATGGTTCAGGTTAAAGAAAATGTGTCATGTTTGATATCATATTAATCCCCTTTACATCAGCAGCTGTCCGGTGCATTCGGCGAAGAGATCGCACATTGCATACTCTAGTTATTGATGTTAGGGAATAAACCTTTAATATGATGCTGACTATAAAATGCTAATAGACTAGTTGAGACTGGATTCTTGGTGGGAATATCGGAGCACATCCCCTGGAGAGATGACCCCCACTTTTGGATATTTTGGTTTGAACTAGCCTATGATCTGCAACATCCTGGACCCTCCTGAAACCTGGACCAATAGAAGCAAGCCACATCATCTGCATTGTTTCACTGTATTTCTGACTGCATATAAGCAGGAGTTCTTCATCTAGTGGGCAGTCATCTTTGACCACAGACTTCAGACCTGAATGACTGTTCACTGGATCCAGAGCGCCTGCGATAAGTAACGGCTGTACTTATTATTATTTCGCTTGAATTATTCTGCTACTTTTAGAGAATAAATATCACATTTAGCCATCTTTTTTCCAGTGGTAGTAAATTGGAGTAAAATTTTCACCATTAAACCACAGCACGATTCACTGGGATATCAAACATAAGTGAGGATCCACATCACAGGGAGGTGGCTGTAGGGGTATTAATGGATGGTCTTAGGGAAAACTTAAAGGTAAGGGTACAAACCTCATTACCTAATTGGAGAGGCATCAAAGTAGATTCCCTCAGGGAGTCTGCTGTGTGTGGAGCATGACAAAAACCTTTTTAGAAAGAAGGAAGAGAAGAGTGATAGGTTGATGATGGTGAGTATACAAGCTCTAGAGGGAATGCATACACGACCACCAGCATACAACCCACATAACAAGAAAAATAGAACAGTCAGGTGTTACAACTGTAATGAAGGACATATCATGAGAGATTGTAAAAAGGAAAGACACAATACACATAGGGGTGTGTCAAATAGATATCCTCCCAGGAGAAATTCACATAGACTAGAGGACTCACATTTGCCCGCGCACGATATAGCAGCAAATGCTGCGTGGAAAAGCGACAGTCAGCACTAGGGGTCAGGTCATACCTGTAGTCTACAACCAGTGAGGTTAACAGAGAGTCTGAGGGAAGAACCAACAATGATAGTTGCCATAGCTGGTAGGAAACAAACTTTTCTTGTAGATACAGGGGCGGCTAGATCTGTGATAACCTCTTCTTTCAATCTACAGATAACCAGTAAAACCATTCCAGCTATGGGGGTAACGGGAAGAGTGTTACATTATCCTCTAACTAAACCCGCTGAAGTTACTATCGGGCCCCTGCATACCAAGCATTCATTTCTCTTGGCTGCAGCAGCTCCTACTAACTTGCTGGGAAGGGACTTGTTATGTAAAATGGGATGTGCCATATACAGTACCCCAGATGGTGTATTTCTAGATATACCAGAGAAGGTCGCACATGAGGTACAGGATATATTAGACACCCCACAAAGGTTAATGTTGCACTCTACTGTTATAGAACAAAGTCCATCTCAAGTAAAGGGGATGTTGCTGATGATACCAGGTTCACTATGGACCAGAGATGGACAAGACACTGAATTGATGGCAAATGTAGCTCCTGTCATGGTAAATCTAAAGAGTGGTAGGATAGCTCCAAAAATCCCACAGTATCCATTAAAACCGGAGGTGGAACTATTTGTATATCCTGTTATTGAGAGGCTGTTGCAACAAGGGATTTTAATTCGTACATCCAGCACAGCAAATAGTCCCATTTTCCCTGTGAAGAAGAGTGGGTGGAGGGGCTATATATTAGTCCAGGACTTAAGGGGAATTAATAAAGTTGTTGAGAGCCAATTCCCCGTAGTGCCCAATCCAGCTGTCATCCTCATGCAGTTTCCACCGTCTGCTAGTCATTTTACTGTCATTGACCTGTGTTCTGCCTTCTTCTCAGTCCCTCTTCACCCTGACTGCCAATACCTATTTGCATTCTCCTACTGGGGGGTGCAATACACATGGACCAGACTTCACCAGGGGTTCATTGACAGCCCCAGTATTTTCTCCCAAGCCTTACTTGACTGTTTACAATCCTTCCAACCTAGCAATGGGTCTGTTCTGATTTAATATGTGGACGATTTGTTGTTGTGCTCTGATTCTTTTATGTCATGTTTACATGATATGAAATTGTTGTTGCTCCATATCTCGCAAACAGTGCACAAGATGGCAAAGGACAAGTTACAGCCATGTCAGACGAAGGACAAATACTTAGGACACTGTCTCACACAGGGGCTAAGACACTTGTATGGCCTCAATTCTGTCGGTCGTCAACACATGACTCTGCCGCAGAGCCAGAAGCAAATTCGTACCTTCTTGGGGATGTGTGGAGACTGTAGATCCGGGAACCCAGGTTCTTCTATTCTGGCATTACCATTGCAGGAGCTAGTCTCTTCCTCAAAACCAGAACGTGTCATACACAAAGAAGAGTCAGAGCAAGCGTTTTTTAATCTTAAAGATAGTCTGACTAGAGCACCTGCATTGGGAATACCTGATTATGAAAAACCTTTTGAGCTATACTGTACGGAAGCTGATGGTTGTGCAGCAGGTGTCCTCACACAGAAACATGGTGTCGCTAACAGACCGGTAGCATACTACAGTGCACAATTGGACACTGTGGCAAGATCACTCCCAACATGTCTCAGAAGTGTAGCAGCAACTGCTCTTCTGGTAAGTAAGAGCAAGGACATAGTATTAGGACATAATTCAACTGTCTATACACACCATGCAGTATCAGCTGTTAAATTCAGCTCAAACTAGACATATCTCTTCAGCTAGATTCACAAAATGGGAACTAGCTCTGATGGCACCCTCAAACATCACCATCAAACGATGTAGCACCATAAATCCAGCTACATACCTTCCATATGTGTCTCGAGAGACACAAAGGGTGGGAGGTGAGGAGACCCTGGTTGGTGATGAGTTTGGCAAGAGTACTGATAAGCATGATTGTATGGAATACCTGAACCAGATGTTTCCTGCAAAGCCCGACATACGTGACACCCCCTTAGAAAATGTAGATTTTACGTTTTATACAGACGGGAGTTGTCATAGACAGACGGAGACGGGAGAACTATGTACTGGTTATGCTGTTGTAGACGATCAGGACGTTGTAGAAGCTGGACCCCTTGTCCCACCTCACTCAGCTTAAGTGGCCGAACTAGTAGCATTAAGGAGAGCTTGTGAGTTGGCAAAGGGTAAGTCAGCTAATATATATACTGACTCTAGGTACGCCTTCGGGGTAGAGCACGATTATGGGGCCCTTTAACGTCTTAGAAACTTTATGACAGGACTTTTGACAGCGATACAGTTACCCAGAACAGTAGCCGTCATAAAATGTAAAGCCCATACCTCTGAAGAACACCCGTTGTCATTGGGCAACAACAGGGCGGATGAAGCTGCTAAATGGGCAGCAGGGCAACCTATGACTGTATCAACCGAGACTATGATTGTTTTTCATACATTAGACATGCAGAAATTAATTGAAATGCAAGATTTGTGTTCCCTGCAGGAAAAGGCGGTCTGGAAGGCGAAGGGATGTGGTCAAGAGTCTTCTGGACTCTGGAGAGATGGACAAGGTATCCCAGAACATACTATCCAAGCCTGGCTGAAGCAGCACACGGTCTGACTCACCTGTGTAAAGAAGGTATGTGCAAACTGGTGAGAGCATACTGGTGTGCTCCTGGATTTTCCTCTCAGGCTGGTAAGAAGGCAATGTCATGTCTTACTTGTTTGAGGAAAAATGTCGGAAAAACTATTCCAACTGAGCCATCCCATATCCCTCCTACAGATGGACCTTTTTAAGTAATATAAATTGACTATATCCAATTACCACCTTGCAGGAATCTAAAGTATGTGTTAGTATGTATTGATGTGTTTTCTGGTTTGGTAGAAGCATATCTGGCAGCCACTAATACTACTGTGTTCACTGCAAAGAAAATTGTACAAGAGTTTGTGTAGGTTCGGTATCCCTAGAATCATCGAAAGTGATAGGGTTACCCACTTTACTGGTGATATCTTCCAAAACATGTGTAAGCTCATGGGAGAGCAGACTGCACACCCCTTACCGAACACAAGCCAGTGGTAAGGTGGAAAGAGTGATTTGTACTATTAAGAACAAGCTTTGAAAGATAATGGCTGAAACTGGGTTGGCGTGGCCTGAAGCTTTGCCACTAGTCCTCCATAGCATCCGTACCACTCCTAGACCTCCTCTTAATCTGTCCCCCTTTGAGATACTGTTCGGCCGACAACCTCATTTGAACGTGAGTCCACAAGACGACTTGAAGTGTAATAATGAAGTGACTGTGCAATATCTTATAAAAATGAGCAGACAGCTAAAGCAACAAAAACTTAAAATGCTGTCACCTGGTATGCCAGAAACAAACTGTCATGATGTTGAACCTGGCGACTATGTTATGAGCCGCAATTTCTTACGCTCAGGTTGTTTAACAGACCGTTGGGAAGGCCCGTACCAAGTGTGAGATAAAGCTGAGACCGACGACACTGATCTGTCACTCTTAAACCTGTTCCGGGAGACCTAAAGCCTGCAGTCAAGACACCTGAATTGGAGACGTTGCCTCAGAACTATCCTTTCAGTGAATGAGTGGCAGTTTTTTTTTATCTTTTGTTCCAGGATTTTCCTTGTTTTTACTTTATCTAGGACACTTGATTTTTGTGAAGGAGGATGGAGGACAGAGGCAGGTTCTGGTAGTGATACAGATGAGATGGAGTTATTAGAATACCCAGAGCAGCCAATTATCAAGCTTGGTCCAGGGGTTATGAAAAGGTCTGCTACCTCTGCAGCTCGGAGACAATGTGAGGGGCTATTGTCTGATGAGTATTGTATCTGTAAGTTCTGTAACTCCCTAGTTGAAGAAAAGTGCATCCAGCGATGCCAGTCCACCAGTACCCTGGACATGGGTGGGCATCCTCTGGAGGATTATCACTCCTTAGTGGGTAAGGTTCTAAATCAAACTGAGTGCTGGGTGTGCTCACATGTGCCTCAGGGACAGCATAACATAGGACTAGTACCATTCCACTAAACATTTCTGAGGTGCTAGAATTGAGGGGAGGGAGGCCCATAGAAGGGAGGTACATTAACACTAGGTCCCCTAGTCTGAAGCTTCGACAATACTCCTTAGACAGATCTTTACTGTGCCTAAACATCTCTCATGCAAAGCGTCTGGAGAATTGGGAAGCTGACCTATCAGATCAGACAATGGCTCGCCACACTCATTTTGGAGGGAGACTTGTAAGGTCACTAAAAGGCAGGACTGTTGATGGATACCACAAATTAGAGCGTGTAACTAAACATAAGAAAGTATCCATTGGAAAGGTCTGTAAAGGTAATTATAAGAATGTCATCCATGCTGACACGTGTCTCGAACAAATGGAGGCACTAGGCATGGGTAGTTTTGTCAAAACATTATGGGATATAATTAATGGGCATACTGTTCCTTATGTTCTCCCTGATGATGTGTACTTTGTTTGTGGGAGAAAAGCTTATTCCTGGGTGACTCCGAGTTCCAAAGGTTTGTGTTTCTTAGCTAAACTGGTTCCTGAAATCATGACTATTACTCATGAAGAAATGGTTGGTATTCACAAGACTACATCACGACCATACATACACACACAGTATGAACACCATGGCAAGAGAAATATGATTCCCGGTGAGGAGTCCATAGCTACAAAATTGATTAGTGAAACCGCTGTGAAACCAAGTTATGGTTGCTCTAGACCTCACCAGGAGCGCTCGGGGATCGTTAAATTTTAAATATATTCAAGACCTAGCTAAATTAATAGACAATATCACCGAGATGTATGATGACACTTTCAGGTATACTGAAAGGGAGCTACAAGCGTACAAGAAGGAGTTGGTGCAACATAGGTTGGTACTGAATTATCTCACCTCTATTACTGGTGGATACTGTTTAACTTTGGCCACCCAGTTTGGTATCAAGTGTTGCACATACATCACCAATAATACAGATGACCCCAAAGAGGTTATAGACCGGAAGATGGATGAAATTCTGCAACTGAAATGGGAATTTCGAAGGAACCATAATTCTTTATTATATAAGGTCAGGGAAAAGGTGGCAGGTTGGTTCTCATGTTGAACCCTGTGAAATTGTTCTCTGGTCTGGGAGAGTGGGTACAGGAAATGGTTGCTAGTGTAGGTAAGCTCCTTCTTCTTATACTGAGTGTCATCTTAGCAATTGGTTTATGTGTCAAATGTGTTCCTACTGTGTTGAAGTGTGGAAAACAGTCTTCTGGGAGAATCACTGAGAACGAGACTGAAAGGGTGGTGAGAGATACCGAGATCATGGTCTGTGAAGAAGTGTTGTATAATCCTGAACTTGAGACGGTGATTAGGTGATAGTTTATAACACTATCAAAGGGTGGAGCTGTCGAAGTCAACAAATCTGATAAAGTCATTTCAATTAATATCGAGCAAACTTTTTTGTCTTTGTCTGAAAATATGCGTAGAGCACGCTACGGCGTGGAAGGGCATGTCCAGCCGCGACACGTGGCAATAAACAGTTTCTACACTTTTACACACATTTGCACAAACATATACATTTGTAAATAGTACACATTAATTGTAGTTGCAACACATAGTCATTTATGTCGAAATATAGTAGTATTCATGTTTAATATTATAAGTTATATGCATACTAGTGAAACCTATGGTGCAGGTTAAAGGAAATGTGTCATGTTTGATATCATATTAATCCCCTTTACATCAGCAGCTGTCGGGTGCATTCGGCGAAGAGATCGCACATTGCATACTCTAGTTATTGATGTTAGGGAATAAACCATTAATATGATGCTGACTATAAAATGCTAATAGACTAGTTGAGACTGGATTCTTGGAGGGAAAGTCAGAGCACATCCCCTGGAGAGATGACCCCCACCTTTGGATTCTTTAGTATTAACTAGCCTATGATCTGCAACGCCCTGGACCTTCCTGAAGCCTGGACCAATAGAAGCAAGCCACACAATCTGCATTGTTTTACTGTATTTCTGTTTGCATATAAGCAGGAGCTTTTCATCTAGTGTTCAGACATCTTGTCCACAGACTTCAGGACTGAATGACTGTTCACTGGATCCAGAGTGCCTGCGATAAGTAACGGCTGTACTTATTATTATTTCGCTTGATTTATTCTGCTACTTTTTGAGAATAAGTATTTGTGCGTTGCAAACACATATCGAGATTCGACAATCGTTATTGGATAGCGACAAAACGTGCATAACAGTGCTATCACAATATTTGATCTTGAGCAAGCAGAAAAGTGTCGGACTGAGACATGAAGGGCCCACTGGGTGAATATAATGGTACCTGCCTAGGGCCTAGCATCTCTCAGGGGGTCCAGACTCGCGACCCCTGAGGAGGGGTTGCCGCGAATCGGGGGGGGGGGGGGGGGGGGTGTGGTGTTAGAACTAGGGGTGGAGGCAGTAGTGGCAATACACCTGTAGTGTATGACATCAGGGTCATGTGATTGCAGCGGTCACATGGTACACAGTGAAGGCGGGCTGCTGGAATTCTAAAGTGGTCGGTGCAGGAGCTCCCTCATTTCTTCTGTTCCTGTCATCATTCATGTGTAAAAAGGTAAGAAGAAGGGTACTTGGAAGCTGCAGGGGGTGGGCATGTGTGATAGAAACTGCAGGGGGGCATATGTGATAGAAGCTGCAGGGGGGGCATATGTGATGAAAGCTGCAGGGGAGCATATTTGATTAAAGCTGCAGGGGGGGCATATGTGATGAAAGCTGCAGGGGGTGGGCATGTGTGATAGAAACTGCAGGGGGGGCATATGTGATAGAAGCTGCAGGGGGGGCATATGTGATGAAAGCTGCAGGGGGGGCATATGTGATGGAAGCTGCAGGGGGGGGCATATGTGATGGAAGCTGCAGGGGGGGCATATGTGATGGAAGCTGCAGGGCATGTGGGGGCATGTGTGCTGGAAGCTGCAGGGCACAGGGGCGGCATGTGTGCTGGAAGCTGCAGGGCACAGGGGGGTATGTGTGCTGGAAGCTGCTCTGGCACAGGGGGATGTGTAATGGAAGCTGCTCTGGCACAGGGGGCATGTGTGATGGAAGCTGCGCTGGCACAGGGGGCATGTGTGATGGAAGCTGCTCTGGCACAGGGGACATGTCTGATGGAAGCTGCGCTGGCACAGTGGGCATGTGTGATGGAAGCTGTTCTGGCACAGGGGGGCATGAGTGCTGGAGGCTGCAGAGCGCAGGGGGCATGTGTGCTGCCAGCTGCAGGGCACAGGGGGGGCATGTGTGCTGGAAGCTGCAGGGCAAAGGTTGGCATGTGTGATGGAAGGTACAGGGGGGTATGTGTGCTGGAAGCTGCAGGGCATGGGGGGCATGTGTGATGGAAGCTGCGCTGGCACAGGGGGCATGTGTGATGGAAGCTCCTCTGGCACAGGGGGCATGTGTGATAGAAGCTGCGCTGGCACAGGGGGCATGTGTGATGGAAGCTGCTCTGGCACAGGGGGCATGTGTGATAAAAGCTGCTCTGGCACAGGTGGCATGTGTGATGGAAGCTGCTCTGGCACAGGGGGCATGTGTGATGGAAGCTGCTCTGGCACAGGGGGCATGTGTGATGGAATCTGCGCTGGCACAAGGGGCATGTGTGATGGAAGCTGCTCTGGCACAGGGGGCATGTATGATGGAAGCTGCTCTGGCACAGGGGACATGTCTGATGGAACCTGCGCTGGCACAGGGGGCATGTGTGATGGAAGCTGCTCTAGGACAGGGGGCATGTGTGATGGAAGCTGCGCTGGCACAGGGGGCATGTGTGATGGAAGCTGCTCTGGCACAGGGGACATGTCTGATAGAAGCTGCGCTGGCACAGTGGGCATGTGTGATGGAAGCTGCGCTGGCACAGGGGGGCATGAGTGCTGGAGGCTGCAGGGCGTGGGGGGGCATGTGTGATGCCAGCTGCAGGGCACAGGGGGGGCATGTGTGCTGGAAGCTGCAGGGCAAAGGTTGGCATGTGTGATGGAAGGTACAGGGGGGTATGTGTGCTGGAAGCTGCAGGGCATGGGGGGCATGTGTGATGGAAGCTGCGCTGGCACAGGGGGCATGTGTGATGGAAGCTGCTCTGGCACAGGGGGCATGTGTGATGGAAGCTGCTCTGGCACAGGTGGCATGTGTGATGGAAGCTGCGCTGGCACAGGGGACATGTGTGATGGAAGCTGCTCTGGCACAGGGGGCATGTGTGATGGAAGCTGCTCTGGCACAGGGGGCATGTGTGATGGAAGCTGCGCTGGCACAGGGGGCATGTGTGATGGAAGCTGCTCTGGCACAGGGGGCATGTGTGATGGAAGCTGCACTGGCACAATGGGGGCATGTGTGCTGGAAGCTGCAGGGGGATATGTGTGATGGAAGCTGCAGGGCATAGGGGGGCATGTGTGGCTAAAGGTGCTGGGCAGAGGGGGCATGTGTGAAGGTGCTTGGCAGAGGGGGCATGTGAGTTAGAAGTCTGTTCCCCATACGGCCCCTCCTCAGCCAACAATACCCTTACAACACTCACTATCCTTTCTTTGATATTTCCCATGACACGTGCTTATTATCTATTCCCTCACATGACCCGCTGCCTCAATCCTGACACCTCTTACCTCAAAATGAAAAGAGGCACCCTTTATATTAATATACTATGTGTGTGAGGGGCCAGTGTATGTATATTATGTGTGTGTGTGAGGGGCCAGTGTATGTATATTATGTGTGTGTGTGAGGGGCCAGTGTATGTATATTATGTGTGTGTATGAGGGGCTGTTTGTGGGAGGGAAATAGGTTTATTTTTTAAATGGTAACACTATTAATTTAATGTTGGAGCTGGTTGGAGGGAAATAGGTCTATTTATTAAATGTGTATGCTATTAATTTAATGTTTTGGTTGGAGGGAGGTCTACTTATAAAATGTGGGTGCTATATTGATTTAACACTGGGGCTGGTTGTAGTTTACTGAATTTCGTGTACCCATTTTTTTCCAAATAGGGCTTCCAATATTCCAGGATCCAGACAAGCAGCAGCTGATTTAAAGACACCAGCAGCCACAAACTGTGAAAGTGACGAGAACAGGTAGGAGAGAGCAAGGCAGTCTGCCAAGTATCCTGAATCTGGTGGGATTTATATTATGAGGTGGTCTGACTTGTTTAAATGTTGCACTATGGGATGCATGCAGAAGACTGAAATATTAACATAATTATTGCATTCCAGCGCTTGTTCATGTTTCTGTAGGTAGAGGGCTGCAGTCAGTAACTGTAGTGGCGGACGGTCTGTGACGTGGTAGTGATAGGAGACTGCTGTTTTTTTATTACTGGGCTTGCTAACCATGAACTGCAGTTTCTTGACATGTTAATTATGATTAATACCTAAGTTTAGTTAAAGATAAAGTACAATTTGTGTGAATTGAAAGGTAAACAGTGGTGGAAGTGGGCTGTATATGGTAGTAGGCCATACCACTTCTTCTTGTACTGCCTTCATTGTAAAATAATAAAATTCCATTCACTTGTTTACATTCTCATTACATTTTTCATACCGCCACTTCTAAACTCTCACACTTAAACTCTCACTTCTAAACTCTCTAACACGTCTCTTCGAGCAGATGGCGGTGCTTTTGGTGGAGATCGAATCTATAGGTCGGTGTTCCGTGAGTGGCAGGCATAGGTTGGGGCTGAGATGGAAGGTCAGTAGGGAGGCTCCAATGGCGGCTCCGTGCGCAAGGTGAGATGAATGTATATGATATGTATGATGAGGGCCTTTTTTGGTCTGATAGCAATAGTTCTAGCATGTCATTTTCACAATCACAAAGTAGTCCTCAATGGTTAGTGAAGCGCTTGCGTAAACATTGTGTTCCTCGCCAGGACGAGCGCGCTGCGGTGGGCAGTTTGGGGGGTTCCAGGCTCACAGGGGATGATGCTATGTTTGTTCTAGAAGAACTTGCATGTCTGGCACATATTTGTTTGCCGCCTGTTATTTAGAGACATGTCCTGGGGAATGGATGGACATGTTAAAATATCTGCACATGGTGCACGAGTTGTATGTGTCCTCCCACCCCGGGGTTTGGCTGGCTTATGATGAGGTGTTTAGGGAGAAATATGACGAGCGCGCCACTCTGATGCTCGGGTATAAGGATGTGGAAACATGGCTGAAAGTTTCCCAGGACGGTTGGGGGGCAGGGCCTGCCTCCTCAATGTGGCGTCGGCAGCCACGGCGAATAAGGGTAACGCTCCATTTCTTAGCAAGGGCCGCTGCTACCTCTTCAATCGGTCAAGTTGCCCTCACGGGCAGGGATGTAGATTTACGCACGCATGCATTAAGTGTGGGGGAGGTCACCCAGCGAAGACCTATGACAAGCAGGATAAAAGAGGTGGCGCAAGTAGCCAGCCCGGAAGTGGAATGCAGGATCGCCGTTTAATTTGGTTAGCCTAAGTTTTATTTATGGGTTTCGGGTTCCTATTGAGGGGCCGGTTCAGTCGGGTAAAGGGGGGAATTTGAAATTGGACAGTTTGTTCCCACAGGTGTTAGCGAAGGTGCATAAAGAAGTGGTGCTGGGGCGCATGAGTGGACCTTTTTCGGAACACGCCGTACCGGGACTTGGTGGTGTCTCCGATAGGGGTGGTTCCTAAGAAGGTAGCTGGGAAATTTCGACTCATTCAGCACCTCTCATTTTCCCAGGGTTCTTCAGTGAAATTTTGTAGGGTTACGTACCAGTCCTTTGAGTCAGCCCTTGACATGGTACGGGGATTTGGCAAAGGGGCATTGCTGGGGAAAGTCGACGTTGAGTCGGCTTTGTGTTTGTTGCCTCTTCACCCGGATTCTTTTCCGTTTATGGGTTTCAGTTGGAGGAGGGCTATTATGTAGATATATGCCTCCCTATGGGATGCGCGGTGTCCTGTGCATTCTTCGAATGCTTCCAGTTCGTTTTTACACTGGAGTTACTGCGCGGGCACGGGCCATCAAGGAGTCACCCACTATTTGGACGATTTCTTAGTGGTAGGGCCCAGGGGTGACGAGACTTGCAAGGATATGCTGTTTGCGGTTAGGCCTCTTTTCCATTTTCTGGGTGTGACCGTTGCGGGGGAGAAAACTGAAGGGCCCACCACTCGGCTATCGTATCTGGGGATTAATATAGATACTGTCCGGGGCCTCTGTTTATCGCTTAACAAAGTGTATAAGCTGAGGGGAGTGATAAGGGAGGTGTTAGGGCAGGGACGAGTGACATTGCGGCAGGCTCAGGCGTTATTGGGATGCCTGCCGCGTGATACCCATGGGACGGGTATTTTGTCGGAAGCTTCAGAGGCCGACGGCTGGGAGCAGGCGCTCGCACAGTCGAATCTCACTCTCTGAGGAAATCCGGGAGGATTTGACGGTGTGGGACCTGTACTTTCAGGATTTTAATGGAGTGCAGTTATGGCCTGGCCCTCCTGTGTCCAGTCCAGAGCTGGAGCTCTTTACAGACGCGCCTGGGTCGGTAGGTTTCGGGGCATATTTTGTAGGGGAGTGGTGTGCTGCTCCATGGCCTGGGGAGTGGGTGCAGTCCGGCTGGACGACAAATTTGACACTTCTTGAGCTTTTCCCCTTAATTGTTGCAGTGGAGCTTTGGTCAGGCAGTTTGGTTGGGAAGCAAATAGTCTTCTGGTGTGACAACCTCGGGGTAGTGCAGGCAATCAATAGGCAAAGGGTCACGTCACCTCCAGTGATTACGCTGTTGCGTAGGTTTTTTTGGCGCTGTCTGGCTTGCGACATATGCTTTCAAGCTTTGCGTGTGCCTGGAGTGGAGAAAGAGTTAGCAGATGCGTTGTCCAGGGGGAAGATGGAAAGGTTTAGAGTTTTGACTCCTGGGGCATCCCTCCTGGCCTGACCTTATTATATGCTGGTCAGATATAGTGCCTAGTTTGACTTGGGGATACTTCAAGGAAGGCAGAGTAACTGATGAGGTACGGATAAAGGTGAACTCTGTGATTGCTTGCTTCACTCGCTCGTTAGGTGGAGTACGTATTGAGCATCTGTTTATCTGTTTTCAGAATCTGGATCTTTATCGGTCTGGTGGTGTTCATTTGAATGAGGAAGGCATGTGTTTGTTTATAGGGGCGTTACGGAAGTTTTGTAGGTGTGGTGGCGGGCCTCGGCTCTTAAGGATCCGGGCGTGGCCGGAAATCGCAGTACAGTCGACGGCCAGTGGTAAGGGCATATTATGGTAGCGGGCACACTTAACCCACCTTTTTTCAATGGAATGGGCTATTAGTCTCAGTTCAAGTACCTTCCGAGTGGGTTGGCTTGTGGTTGCTTCCGTTAGCCTAGAAAGGGGGAGGGTTCTGTAGTGCCCGGGGTGATGACCCCATTGAGGTAGATATGTGCACCTTGGGGTGTGTGGTTGTCCCTCGTTTGCGGATGTCCCATGGTAAATTTTGGGGCATTCTGGTTTGCCTGGCGGAAGCCGACTCTGCTCTTTTTCTCCACCACCATACCTTACAATAAATGTCCTTTTCTTTCGCCACATTTAAATTGTCTGTGTTTTATTTATGGTTATCGTTAAAGGGTAAGAGTATAAGGTAAGGAAAGCCGTTAAGCATTTCAATATCCTTTTCTTAGTATATATAGGTGAACAAGCATATATATAAAACTCATATGTGAAAAATTTGAACATTTCAAATAGAAGACAACGGTATATGCCTAATGTGCTCCACTGCTGCCATGCAGGTAGGGGCCCCAATTTTACAACAGTATAGGCGGGTCATCGGCAACAATTCTCAATTCATACCATGAGGTTGAGGAGAAACATTTGTAAATCTGTGATTTAATATCCAGTTAAAGCCAGTCAATGTAACTCTCCCACTTTTCAAAGGAACCTCTAACTGTAAATTCCCTAGCAAATGAGGCCTCAAGCCAATCCATCTTGAAAATGAAAAATAGCTTTTCTTTAAATATATTCCAGGGAGGAGTCCCGGGTTGTGACCATACCTGTAGTATGGTCTTTCTGGCTGCTGCGCTGAGGGCCAGAAGGAGGCGTCTACTGCCTTTTGTCACATGTTGACCCATAGTGAGGATGCCCAGGATTGCCAAATGAGATGTGAAGAAGAAATAATTTACCAATTTATCGATGGCATAAGTTTTGACTTTAAGCTGAAAAGCCCTAACCAGGGCACAGCTCCATGAGCAATGATATAAATCTCCATCCCTTTTATTACAGTGTGGACAGTGGTGAAAGGATGTTGAGCCCATTATGAGACTATGGTGAGAGAAATATATGATCTATGATCAGTGTTTAAAAATAATTCGATATACATGGATGCTGGTATCAAACGGCAGAAAACATTCAGGTTCTTCAGAAGAGGGTCTACTTTAGGTCTGGGAGTGAGTGTAACCATTGAGAAAGACATGCTGTAGACTCTGAGTGATCAATGTGGTTTCTGATGAAATTATAACGGAGAGTAATAGTTTTAATTTAACGAGGGCTATGAGACAAAACGGAATCCAATGAGTTCTGCCAATCATCTGCTGAGAAATATGTAAAGGGAAAGGGACTAGACAATTGAATTTTTTTACTGCCTGGGCATATGTAAGTGGTTGTTTATTTAAAATAACTTATAAACAACTTATATTAGTAATACCACGTTCTCTCCAAGCCACGAAGGGGTAGGAAGATGAGCCATTTTGAAAGTCAGGGTTGAATGTGAGTGTTTGAAAAAGAGAGTTATGAGAAGTTAGACTTGTGGCTCAAAGTATGCCAAATTTTGCAATTATTCCATAAGAGGGGGTTATCTCTTATATCTTGGGGAGTATCCTGGTCCTGCATATGTAAGAAAGAGACTAAATTGATGTTCAGAAGAAAGTTTCTGTAGCATGGCCTAACTAAACCCATTCCCCAACATTAGCTGACTTATTGGTAAATTTTGAGTTTTCTTATACTTAGCAACTGCCAATTGTAATACAGATAACAAATTCTTGCCACTTATCCTGCAACAATTGATGGATAGTTAACAGACTACAACAACATCCATCAAATACGTTGGTTGATACAGTGAAATTTAGTTTTGTTAAAAAAAAAATATTATTTCATAATATTTCAGCATAGATACACACAAAATTGGGTTGCAAATCATTATTTATCATTTTGGTGACGTTGTTAAAATAACACAAATAGCTGTATGTTAGTGATTAACCTTGATTTAGTTTTATACACTTTTTAAAGGTGAAGAGACAGATCCAGAGGACATTTAGGACTGGTGGAGGGTGCCCATGATGAGTTAGAGCCTCAGATGAAAGAGGAAACAGGGGTCATTCAGCAGAAGGAACTCCTGGAATTCTTATACAACTTTCACAAATCAAACATATGACTTGAAAACACTACCCAGGAGAGGATCACTACTTTCATCTGTTTTGAGCACAAGATGGACACTTCCCTCACCACAGTGAATAACACTTTCACAGACATCTGAAATACCTCTTCCAATCTCACTGACCTTGTTTCCCTATATGTCAATTCCAACACTCCTGCCCAAATGTCACATGTTTCCTCTCTTCCGATTAGCACAATACCTCACCTTTGTCCATAGTCAAACGTTACCCACACAAGACCCTCTGCCACCTCATCAAGCCCCATTTGACCATAGTTATAATTCCCAGTTTTTCTACAATGCTCCACTATCCTCTCGAACAAAGTGCATTCTTTTGCTCCAAACCAATTTTTGCAACAAAATAATTTCTCACTATCAGCAAGGCTACCATCAGGAGGGTATGGAGGGCAATTGCATATGGGGCCCGGGCTCACCTGGTGGCCCACGGCCCAGACATACCAGGAGGCCTACTGGCCACTGATAAGCTGTCCAACGCTGCTGTGTCCTGCTTTGCATCCCCGCTGTTGCTGGCAGTGACAGACAGCTATAAAACATGATCGTTCATCGCAGATCAGTGTTTGAAAGCTGCCTGTCACTGCTAGGCTCACAGCAGCAGCATGGACACCGGGGACAACACAGTTGCGATCGAAGATGAACTTCAGGGGAAAAAAAGCTCCACCCATGTGATCCACCACCTTTCCTTGTCAGTTGAAGGTGTGACCTCACGTCACACTCATCTTCCCGCTATCGCTGTAGGAAGAAGGAGCACTCTGCTTTCAAGAGAAGGGCTGCAGTAATCAACATGTTTTTCATTAAGGACTGTGTAAGTAATTTTATTTTACTTTTAATAAATATATCATCATCACCATTTATTTATATAGCGCCACTAAATCCGCAGCGCTGTACAGAGAATTCACTCACATCAGTCCCTGTCCCATATAGTCTAAATTTCCTAACACACACAGACTAAGGTCAATTTGTTAGCAGCCAACCTACCAGTATGTTTTTGGAGTGTGAGAGGAAACCGGAGCATCCGGAGGAAAACCACGCAAACACGGAGAGAACATACAAACTCCAGATAAGGCCATGGTCGGGAATTGAACAAATGAGCCCAGTGCTGTAAGGCAGAAATGCTAAGCACTGCTGCCCACCATGGGTGCTGAGAGTGGGGGGTGCGGGTACTGATTACCGGGGCCCAGGTATGCCAGGAGGCCCAGGCCCTCACTGCACACTAGCAAGATTTTTTTTTTCTTTTACTAATTTGAATTTTTGTCTGCAATTTTTTTGGGGGGTGTCAGGCAGGCAGTCTATGTGATTCCTGTATAGGCAGTCAAGTTGCATACTATGCGCTGTGACAGTGTGCAGGGACCACACAGGCTGCATCCATCCACTAGGCAATGGCTTGATCCCGGTCACTGTGACATCAGCAGGTCATGTGACTGCTGCAGTCACATGACACACAGTGCAGGCACGCTTGATTGAAATCTTCATGTTCCTGTGTACTGTGCAGTGGAGAAAAAAGTAAAAGAAAGGGGTGATGTGATGTGGGGGGGGGGGCATGTATTATTAAAGCAGCTGGGCAGAGAGGGAAATGTGTTATTTAAGCTTCTGGGCAGAGGGGGGTATGTGTCTAAAGCTACTTGGCAGAGAGTATGTGTATGTAAAGCATGTGAACAGAGTGGGTATGGGTGTTGTAAAGCTGCTTGGCAGAGGGTGTATGTGTGTGTGTAAAGCTGCTTGGCAAAGGAAGTATGTGTGTGTAAAGCTGCTTGGCAGAGGGGGCATGTGTGTGTAAAGATGCTTGACAGAGGGGGCATGTGTGTGTGAAGCATGTGGGCAGAGGTGGCATGTGTGTGTGTGTAAAGCTGCTGGTCACAGGGGGGAGGCATGTGTAAATAAAGCATACGGGCAGAGGGTACCTGTAGTACCAAATGATTGTATCTTCTAATGAGGATATATTTAATTATTCCTTGCCTTGCGCTTTTCACCTCCTAGGCATACTCCCAATGAAACACAGCCACACCTCCAATCTTATGGCAACCATTTGGCACATGGGTTTCCCTGCTAGTCCACAATAGGAGGCTCCCATGAAGTTGCTGTACCGGGGCCCAAAATTTCTTTTGGTGGCCCTGTATATCACTCTTTAACAATGACATTAATCTTTGTGCTGCCATAAACACAGCCAACTCCCTGCAACAACTTGTGCTTTTGTTTTGAGATTTTGGATTCTTGTTGCTAATGCAAACAAATGAGAACCTTAATTTAGGTAATGAGAGCTGGTTGGTTAGGTGACCAGAAATAGGGAAGGTAATAACACAATATACACAATATGATTGTCAGGCAATTTGCAGGTTTTGTTGAAGATAACACTTAGCTGTTATTATGTGCATAATTTATGGCAATTTCTAGTAATTATTTGCAGCATTAATCGTTATACAGTGAAAGCAATAACCATCCTAAATTGGCTTTATCGGATTTTAGACATTAAAAGTTCACTTCTAGCACTGGAAAATTACTAAATCAGCTTTATTCATCAGATAAAAGAGATAATGGCAACATTCAATATATGTGGAACAATTTTATGAACTTGAGATAAAGGTTTGCTAAGTGGGGGCTTATAAATACACAACAGACTTTCTTCCGTACTTGCCCACTGTTTGAATCTCTGGGAGTTCAGGTAGGCGTGAAAATCCGCATCAGGTGATGGGCGCAATAATGATGCAACTCACATCAAGACCTTCCTCACTTCACAAAAGGAGGTGATTTAATCAGCCTTGAGTCCAGGAAGACTCCTTAAAATCTGAGTCTCAAGGACATCCCGGGAAAGTAAGCAAGTATATTTGTTCTATTGATTGTTGCCTCAAGTGTAGATTTTCAATCACGTGTATGTCATCAAATATTATATATACAATTATTGCTTTCACTTCACTTTCCAGCAACTTGAATTTATTGATTTGTACACATTCTCCTGCAAGTTCCACTAAATGCGTTCTTTTATATTTTTTCTACTGTTAGGGCCCACGACCACCAGGATGAGCTTTTAGAACAGTAATGTAGTGGTCTTCACCTTTAGCAGCCGCCTTTCCCATAGAGCTTTATGTGCTCACAGGTACTCAGATGCCCCCAGGTCTTAGGCTGAGAGTAGTAAAAGCTCATCCAAGATGGCCGCAGAACAGATGGAACCAGGGGCGCTAGACCAGACTGGAGCGGTTGGTCAGAGGCAGGCTGAGGTCCGTAGCAAAACGGTGAAATCCATAATATAAGCCAAAAGGTCAGGGTCACAGGCAAACAGCGAAGTCCAGAATACAAGCCAAAAGGTCAGGGTCACAGGCAAACAGGCAAGGTCCAAAGTACAGGCAAGGGTTACAACGGAAGAAAAGGCAAATCGAAATTTCACAGCAGGTCAGCACAGCACAGAACTGGAAAGCTATAACCGGCATGGAGACTTAGCCCTCCCTGCCTTAAATAATGAAGATAGCGAATCAGGGCCTTGCCCTGAAACCAGCCCCAGACACTGCCTAATTAATAAATAAAACCATTCATTAGTCCGCAGGTTGTTTTGATTTACCGCGCACGCGCCTGGCTGCCCTGTATTGCCGGGCCGCGGCTCTGAGAGGCTTGGCATCTGGCCATTGCCCTAGCAACGGTCGGGCCAGAACTGGAAGTGATGTCCCGGTTGTCAAGGAGTCGGCAGGGACGCCTGGCAGTGAAGAGAGCGAGTCGACTAGAATGAGACCATATGTAACACTGCTTCCTACTTTTTTTTACTACCGGCGGAGAAGTGTGGCCTCACAATTTTTGATGGCAGCCCTGACTACCAGCTTCTTTTTTTCAAACCACATCTGCTTACTCCTAAGCAACATCCTTCTCACAAGCCCCATCAACCTACCCCCAAGAAGCACCTTTCTCCCAAGCACCCTCACTTTACACTCCAAGACAGTGGTGAGGAAGTCTATTAGTCTCATAAATGATTGACCAAGTGATTCCATAACTGTTCCCTAGGGCCACTGGAGGATAACCAGCTAGTTACTGAAAAGTGGAGGAGAATTGTGGCTTTAATCCAGATGTGTGGTGAATGATTGGACTGATCTTGTTATATCTGGGAGGAGTTCTGAATTTGAGTACCGAGTTTTTCAGCAAACACCATGGTGAAGTGGCAAGGGAATACTTCTGAAACAAAATTAATTGGTTGGCCCAGCTACAATTTTAAGTCTAGACCTTGGATTTGGGCCTTCTCAGTGATGCCACTGAGGATTGCTAGAAAAATTCTAAAGAGGAACATGCCACATATTCCCATATATGTATCTCATAATAACACTTACCCAAATGGTGAAGTGGAGATACATGGGCTCATTGGGGACCAAAAGTGCCAGGGAAGATATTTATTAGAGACATTGTGGTTGAATAGCAGGGTGCATCAAATTAGTATGCCATTTAGCCCCTGCAACATTACTAATTTGGAGACTTTAGGTTACTGTCTGATTTGAGCATACTGACTTCTCAGGTATATTCCTATAGTTGGTTAACTCTAATTAAGCTTATAATGCTATTTTCTTGTATGAATTTTTCAAGAACATTATCACGTTTGCAGACAAGACTTCTGAATCCTTTACAATATGCGTGGTTTTGTGCTGCCTACCGCTGAGATGAGGAATCTAATGAGGTGAAGGTGTTCACCAGGGACCCCTGCAAGGAGGTTTGGTCTTGGCTGCTTCAGCACCGCAGGTCACGGATCCCTGGAGGGGCACCAGGTGAGACCAGTTGGAAGGTGAGAGAATATTGGACCAGTATAGATGACTGGATGACCAGGATAGCTGGTGACTCTGGTTTTCCAAGTAGTTTGTAGATTGTAGGAAAAAGATTTCTGGATTTCAAGGTTAAGCTGAAACACTGGAGATTCTGTTTTTCCAAATTAGCAGGTGACTTGCAGATACAGCAAAACTGGATTGCCAGATAAATCTGAAAATCTGATGACTTTGGTTTTCCAAGTTAGCAGGTGATTGCAAATATAGAAGGTCTGGATTGCCAGGTATAGCTGAGAAGCTGGAGACTCTGGTTTTCCAAGTTACAGGTGACTGCTAATATTAGAGATCTGTATTACCAGGTAAAGTTGAAAAAATGGGAGACTCTGGTTTTCCAAGTTAGCAGATGACTTGCAAATATAGGAATCCTGGATTATTGCAGGGAGTCAGTTTATCCACAACTGAACAGGCTAAAGGACAAGAAGATCTGGCAATTCAAGTGAGATACAGGTGAATTTAAATACTTGAGAGAGGTGAGTGGGAGGAAATACAATCAGCCTATGGCTGGATGAAAAAGAAGATAAAATAATCCAAAATGGCGTCCACCAGTGGCCAGACGCGGCACCTCAGCTTCTTAGTATTTCATTTTTGAAGGCAAAACAGCTTAATAGAAAAGTCCTTAGACCTAACAAAAAAAATCAGGAGTACTTCTTCCCTTTTGCCCCAATAACTCAAACTAAATCAAGACTTCAAAATCTTAGCTACAGTGATAGCTAATAGACTACAGCTCATATTACCTACATTACTTACACATCAACAATTAGGATTTACACTTAACAGACACTTTTTCAAGGGGATCAGAATGGCTTCTAACAAACAAAAATGGATTGCAGATATGCTGTTAAGTTTGTTGCTGAAAAAGCCTTTGAGGCAAGTGTAAAGGATTTTTGAGCTTTGCGCATACCACCAGTAGCTCTCACAGGTCTATATATATATATTTATATATTTATTTATTGTGACAGTCACTGGAAGGAGACTAAATGGCAGAGGTATGTGTCCCAGGCTTCCTGCATTGTGTACTTTAAAACACCAGGGAGAAGGCGTAGATGTGTGGGAAAAGCTTCCCACAGAGTGTTTCCATGTGGTAACAAACCATAGTAAGGGTCCCTGGTGTCATGTATGGAGAAAGTGAAGCGTGAGCTCCATACATAAGGCCCAGTCCGGGTCTTCTTGTCTGCCAGTCTCAAAAGAAACTGATGAGGAAATGCAACTGTGAGGTGCCTGTGAAAAGGCAGCTAGAATAGGCAATCAGTGTATGGGGAGGAGGTGAGGTGCCTGCTGCAGTGAGCAATAATATGTTGTAGCTCTGATGGAGGGTCTTGCTGAAATGTATTAGCTTGTAGCCAGACAGCTAGGATTTTGTTTATGATTTGTTTTGTTTACAAGCTGGTGAATAAACTAGCTGTGACTGTTAACCTGAAACCTCTAGGCTTGTGTGGTTTACTGCTGCTGTTCATCAACATCTTCCCCCAGGAGATGGTACCTGTTCCCCTGATTATACTACAATATATATATATATATATATATATATATATATATATATATATATATATATATATATATATATATATATCTTGTAGCAAGAACACCCTTCTTGTCACACGGGCACCCTGCAGACATCAGTGACATCGACAACTTCTTGTTGCAAATCAAATGGCACTTTATTGTTACATCACAACATTAGAGATGCTCAGATGTTCTCCAAGAACCGAGTCCAATTGAGCTTTGCAGATCCGAGTACTGAGCCTGCTCGGTACTTTCGCGCACCCTCAGACTTGAAAACAAGGCAAAACATCATTGTTTTGTTGTCAGATCTTGCGAGTTTTGGATTCTATAAGTACAACCCTCCACGGCAATCCAACGCCATTTCACAGAGAGACACAGAAGGGGTAGCACAGTTCTTGGCAGTCTCTAGTGCAGTTGGGCAGCGTCATAGCTAGAAAATAAAGAGGAGTGGGTGCAGGGTTCTTCAAAGTCTCCAGTGACATTCTACTGAGTTATAGCTCACAATGAAACAGGAGATTTCCATTGCTAATTGTCATTTCTTAAATAGAAATAATAGAGCTGGCAGTGTTCTTCAAGATCTGCAGGCACGTTGTACTGTGTTATATGGCTAACACAGAAACAGGAGAGGTCCATTGCTTCATTGCTAATTGTCATTGCTGGAATAGAAATAATAGGGCTGGCAGTGTGATTAAAAGTCTCCAGTCACATTTTACTGTGCCTTAGCTCATACAGAAACAGGAGGTGTGACAGTGTCCTTGTCATTCTCCAGTCTTCAGTCACATTATACTTGTCCCTTCAGTCTCAGTCATGATGATACTAATACCTCTACTGCATGTGCTAAAGCCTATGTTCAAGTGCATAGTGGTTGTAAGTCAGGGAAACAAAAATATAAATAAAAAGCTTGTACCTTTTTAAAGAAAAAACACCTCTCTAATAAAGGTGAAAGTTTACTGTAGAAAAACATAAAATTGCCAACATGCCATTCTACCCAAAATATTACCAAGC
This sequence comes from Mixophyes fleayi, assembly GCF_038048845.1. Lineage (NCBI taxonomy): Eukaryota > Metazoa > Chordata > Amphibia > Anura > Limnodynastidae > Mixophyes > Mixophyes fleayi. Next base: position 115,279,230 of record NC_134407.1, on the reverse strand, counting down.
ATACCAGCATCAGCTAGCTCCCTTCTCTCAGCTAGATCTCAGCACCTGCAATCTACAATGTCATAATATTCACCCTCATCAGTGTGCACATTATCCTCAAACAATACTAATTCATCCCGGCTGGAATCCACCATCACAGACGTATGTTTATTTTGATGTAATTGCCAGTAATGGAGGGCCTTATTCATTAAGGATCTTAACTGAAGAAACTTCTTATTTCAGTCTCCTGGACAAAACCATGTTACAATGCAAGGGATGCAAATTAGAATTCTGTTTTGCACATAAGTTAAATACTGACTGTTTTTTCATGTAGCACACAAATACTTGATAGCTTTTTTGTACACTGAAATTTAAAGTTGATATTTGTGTGCTACATGAAAAAAGTCAGTATTTAACTTATGTGCAAAACAGAATTCTAGTTTGCACCCCTTGCATCGTTACATGGTTTTGTCCAGGAGACTGAAATACAAAGTTTCTTCAGTTAAGATCCTTAATGAATCAGGCCTGGAATTTGCAGTTCATTTACGGCAGAGCTTTCACGTATTTTGGGCAATACTTTTAGACCAGACCAAATGTCAAAATGTTGTGCTGACTCATCTGCATCACCACTGAGTGTCTTGGAAAAGTTTTTCCTAGCAGCAGTTTCCAGAGAAACTGAAGGAGAAGACGTCATTGTGTCATGTACCACTTGAGCTGTCAGCTTGCTGACTAGGAGCTCATTGCATCTCTTGAAATCTGGGTCAGCTTGAAAGAAAGAGAAAACATAGCTCTTAAACCTAGGATCAAGCACAGTTGCCAAAATGTAATGATCCAATTTCAAGATGTTGATAACTCTTGGATCCTGGTGAAGCGAATAAAGTACTTAATCTACAAGTTTAACATAGTTAGTGGAATTGCTTTGTTTCATTTCCTCCTTCAATTTATCTTGCTGCTTTTAAAAAAAGTCTAATTAAGGGAATCACTTGACTCAAGCTAACAGGTGACTACTTTGAGTGGTTTCAGCACCTTGCACAACATGGAAAGTATTCTCCATTTTGCTGGACTAAAGTACATTCCCCCTAAATTTGATGCTTCTTGCAGCTGCTGCATTCTCCTACATGCTGTTGCACAATGCCGAAAATTACCTTAAATATTTCGGGACACAGCCAGCATCTCCTGCATGTCACTGTCCTTTTTTAAGAAGATTGTGTGAGCAAAAACAGAGAAGGTGAGGAAATTCCCCCAGCTGTAATGCTCTAATAATATTGGTGGCGTTATCAGATATCATATATCCTTAGGAGAGTCCAAGCAGGATAAGCCATGTTGCCATGACATCCCTTCGTTTTTCAAACAGCTTGTCAATGGTATGCCTCTTAGTGAAGCAGATGATACACAGAGTAGCCTGCCTCTGAAAGATCTGGCATTGTTTGTTAGATGCTGCTGCTGTTCCTGCTGCTGAAGGCGATTTACCAACTCAGTGGGCAGTCACAGTCATATATTCTTTAGTTTTCCCTGTTCCGCTTGTCCCCATATCTGTGGCTAAATGTACAGTGGGTAGAATGGCATTTTGTAGCCCAATATTTTTCTTTTTTGTAACCTCCTGGTACAGGTGAGGAATTGCTTGTCTAGTAAAATGATGCTGAGATGGAAATTGGTTACGGGGACACAGGACCTCAATTAACTGTCTTATTCCTGCTGCATTAATGGTGAATATTGGACGCAAATCTAATACTAGTATAGTCGCCATGGCACCTGTGAACTGCTGTGCTACTTGGTGACAGTTGCCATACTTGCTTCGTCTGGCAAAGGATTTCTTAACAGTCAATTGTTGTAAACTACTAGTATTCTTCTTCTTGGTCTGCTTCTGGGTTGAAGATCCACCCCCAGCAGCAGGAGCAACAGCAGTGGGCCTAACGCTCAAAGATTCTTCTGAGGAGTGCTGTATAGGGGAGGAGTCATCTCACCTTAGCAACTTGAATGCAGGACTGTGATCACTTGTGAGGATATTGATGAGGAAGGTGTTGGGGGTGTAGATTGCAGGTGCTGGGATCTAGCTGAGAGAAGGGAGGAAGCTGATGCTGGACCGCTTATTGTTGTTTTTTAGCATATGTTTCTGATTTTCACAAAAGCTTTCTATGAACTCGCTTTAAATGGCGTAACATGGATGAGTTTCCTAGATGATTAACGTCCCTACCGTTACTGACTGTGGCTTTATAATACTACAAATGGCTAGGCAACTGTTGTCAGGATTTGGGTAATAATAATTCCCCACATAAGAAGTGGATTTTTTGGTCTTATGCCCAGGCATGACAATGGCCTTCTTCTTATCACTGGCAAGAATTGCTTCCACTGGTGCATGACTTGCCATAGGAGAGTTGCTTAGGTGTCTTAAGCCCATTGTTAGCTTCTTTTGTGGGGGCCCTAACAAACCAAGCACTTCAGCCATAAAAGTTGCACTCCTTTGTGGGAGTCCCTTCCTTGTCATCCCTATGGGGCCTCTCCAGACTGGACAGGCCACAGGGGGGTTTCTTCACTCCTATCACTTAAGTTTTGTTTGTCCTTATGGGACTCGTGCCGGCTCAAGCACAAACTATCCTCCCTTATTTCCCCTTTAACTCCCCTCTGGATCAACCCATATTTCCCTCCAGGTGGCCAGTCACAGCAATTCAAACTCTGGAAACGTGCAGAGATATATGTGGTCTCGGACCTGGTGGTCGATGGAACTTGGTCCTCTATGTCAGATCTTCACAAGTTTAAACCTTTCCGTCCACTTTTCTTTGAGTACTTCCAGGTCCGACACTTCGCTATGTCCTTTCCTGCCTCTGACACTCTTAGGCCCCTCACTCTCTTTGAATACATGTGTTTGCATTCCCCAGTCACCAAAGGGATGGCGTCGAGGATCTATAATTGGCTAATAGAGACTTCCTTTGATGTCCCAGGGCGGCATGAACGGGAATGGGAGAGAGATCTGGGACCCCCTCTGGATGAGTCTTGTTGGGAGGCGATCAGAGAGGGGATTGCCAAGAGCTCAATATCCACACTTATCAAAGAAACTGCATACAAATTGTACTATAGGTGGTACTAAACCCCAGATAGATTGTCTAGAACGTTTCCCACTGCTACTCCGAGCTGTTGGCGGGAATGTGGCCAGAGAGGCACGATGCTACATATATGGTGGACCTGTATAATCCCTTTTTGGAACATGGTCTTTGCACTTATTAACTCCGTATCACTAAAGATCCCTGGTCATTCCTTCTCTCTCGCCCTATCCCTGATGAGAGCGCCCCAACCAATAAGCTTATTTCTCACATATTGGCTGCTGCCAAATCCCTCATAGCTAAACATTGGAAAGACCCTAACCCTCCCTCCATGCAGGCTTTTCGGAACTACATCTGGTATATCGCAAGCATGGAGAGTATAACATGCTACCTTCATGATAAATCTTACAACTTTGACAAGGTTTGGGCCCCGTGGTAGCCATACCTGCTTACCTCCTTTGGCTCTCTCGCCTTCTAATGGTACTTAGACTCTGGGCCGTCTACGGATCCTCCAGGATGATCGTCATCCGCCGTGGGTAAGAGATCCATACATTTTGCCGTCTATTTTTTATTTTATTTATTTCATAGGTCGTTAATCTCCAGATTTGTTTCTTATAATCTCCTTTGTAATAGGTATGGCGATATATGTGCCTGTCCTTCTTAACAAATCCCCCTCCGCTTCCCTGTTCCCCCTCCTTAAACCCCCCCATTTCTTGTTTCTTTCCCACTCAGTATGCCCATTAATTATATCCCATAAGGTTTTGACAAAACTACCCATGCCTAGTGCCTCCATTTGTTCGAGACACGTGTCAGCATGGATGACATTCTTACAATTACCTATACAGACCTTTCCAATGGATACTTTCTTATGTTTAGTTACACGCCCTATTATGATTACCGGCATCGATGGAGCTCGCCTCACGAACGGTCTTATTACCGTACTAGTCTACTCTCCTTACAAATAGGAGCGCTCCATTGGGAGAAAATGTCTTTCCTCGTTCTTCCTCTTACCACCAGTCCTCTCATCTTGGGCCTACCCTGGCTTCATCTCCACTCGCCCTAATTGGACTGGCCATCCTCTCAGATTATAGCTTGGAGCAAAGCCTGCTCAGGAAGATGTCTCACACAGGTCAAACCTTTGAGGACTCTCCTTGCATTTTCAGACTCTGGTATCTCCGCTCTTCCTTCTCAGTATTCTTCCTTCGCTAATAAATCCTATGCTGAAGGTTTACCTCCTCACCGTCCTTGGGATTACCCCATCGACTTAATTCTGGGTAAAGTTCCACCTAGAGGACGTGTCTACCCCCTCTTGTTGCCTGAGACTGAGGCTACCACAAATTATATTAAGGAGAATTTACAACGAGGATTCATTAGACCTTCTACCTCTCCAGCTGGAGCTGGTTTCTTCTTTGTGAAGAAATAAGATGTTACCCTCCACCTCTGTATGGACTATAGGGGTCTAAATACCATCACAGTAAAGAACCGCTACCCCATTCCACTGATCACGGAATTATTCAATCACATTAAAGGAGCAAACATAATTTATAAACTGGACCTTAGAGGGGCATACAATCTCATCAGAATACGAGCTGGAGGTGAGTGGAAGACTGCGTTCAAAACACGAGATGGCCATTATGAATATCTTGCTATGCCTTTCGACCTATGCAATGCCCCCACAGTCTTCCAGAGTTATGTTAATAACATTTTCTGTGATCTTTTGTACTCTTCCGTGGTAGTGTACCTTGATGATATACTAATCTTCTCTAAAGACCTCCTATCTCAAAGTCTTCATCTTGCTGAAGTTCTTTCTCGACTGCAAAAGAATCATCTTTATTTTAATTTGGAGAAAATGCTCCTATGAAGCCGCCGAGCTGCCCTTCCTAGGGTATATTGTGTCTGGTTCTGGCCTCCAAATGGACCCTGAAAACGTTTGGGCTATTTTGGAATGGCTCCGCCCCAATACTCTCAAGACTTTCAAACGGTTCTTGGGCTTTGCCAACTATTACAGACGTTTTATTTCTGGATACTCCCCCATCGTGGCTCCTCTAGTGGCTCTCACCAAGAAAGTAGTGGACACCCAGCATTGGCTCCCAGAGACTGTTGAGGCATTTTCCTTTTTCAAGGAGGCATTCTCTAGTGCTCCTGTCCTGAAGCAACCCAACCACTCGCTCCCATTTTTTCTCAAAGTCGATGCATCTATTATGGGAGTGGGAGCTGTCCTTTCACAGAAGTCAAGTCAAGGGAATCTTTACCCATGTGCCTTCTTTTCCCATAAATTCCTACCAGCTGAAAGGAACTATTCCATAGGCGATAAGGAGTTACTGGCCTATAAACTAGCATTGAGCGAATGGCGTTCTATTTTGCAAGGGGCCCGACACATTGTCACAGTGTTTACAGATCATATAAATCTCCTCTATATCCAATCCGCCCAGTGCCTAAATCCTCAAGCCCGCTGGTCGCCCTTCTTTACACGTTTTAACTTGCATGTTATCTTCAAACCTGGCCAGAAAAAAAAAAGAAGGCTGATGTGTTATCTCAAGCATTTCACAGTTCTGAACCAGAGGATTTTCTGGAGCGTCCCATTCTTGTTATGCACGTTTTGTCGCTATTCAATAACGATTGTCGAATCTCGATTTGTGTTTCCAACGCACAAATATTTATTCTCAATAAGTAGCAGAATAATTCAAGCGAAATAATAATTTGTACAGCCCTTACTTATCGCAGGCGCTCTGGATCCAGTGAACAGTCATTCAGTCCTGAAGTCTGTGGACAAGATGTCTGAACACTAGATGAAAAGCTCCTGCTTATATGCAAACAGAAATAAAGTAAAACAATGCAGATTGTGTGGCTTGCTTCTATTGGTCCAGGCTTCAGGAATTTCCAGGGCGTTGCAGATCATAGGTTAGTTCATAATAAAGAATCCAAAGGTGGGGGTCATCTCTCCAGGGGATGTGCTCTGACTTTCCCTCCAAGAATCCAGTCTCAACTAGTCTATTAGCATTTTATAGTCAGCATCATATTAAAGGTTTATTTCCTAACATCAATAACTAGAGTATGCAATGTGCGATCTCTTCGCCGAATGCACCAGACAGCTGCTGATGTAAAGGGGATTAATATGATATCAAACATGACACATTTCCTTTAACCTGAACCATAGGTTTCACTAGTATGCATATAACTTATAATATTAAACATGAATACTACTATATTTCGACATAAATGACTATGTGTTGCAACTACAATTAATGTACTATTTACAAATGTATATTTTTGTGCGAATGTGTGTAGAAACTGTTTATTGCCACGTGTTGTGGCTGGACACGCCCTTCCAAGCCGTAGCGTCCTCTACGCATATTTTCAGACAAAGACAAGCAAGTTTGCTCGATATTAATTGAAATGACTTTATCCAATTTGCTGACTTCGACAGCTCCACCTAATCACCATCTCAAGTTCAGGATTATAAAACACTTCTTCACAGACCATGATCTCGGTATCTATCACCACCCTTTCAGTCTCGTTCTCAGTGATTCTCCCAGAAGACTGTTTTCCACACTTCAACACAGTAGGAACACATTTGACACATAAACCAATTGCTAAGATCACACCCAGTATAAGGAGAAGGAGCTTACCTACACTAGCAACCATTTCCTGTACCCACTCTCCCAAACCAGAGAACCATTTCACAGGGTTCAACCACGAGAACCAACCTGCCACCTTTTCCCGAACATCATATAACAAAGAATTATGGTTCCTTCGAATCTTCCGGTCTATAACCTCTTTGGGGTCATCTGTATTATTAGTGATGTATGTGCAACACTTGACACCAAACTGGGTGGCCAAAGTAACACAGTATCCACCAGTAATAGAGGTGAGATAATTCAGTACCAACCTATGTTGCACCAACTCCTTCTTGTATGCTTGTAGCTCCCTTTCAGTATACCTGAAAGTGTCATCATACATCTCGGTGATATTGTCTATTAATTTAGCTAGGTCTTGAATATATTTAAAATTTAACGTTCCCTGAGCGGTCCTGGTGAGGTCTAGAGCAACCATAACTTGAAAACCAGCGGTTTCACTAATCAATTTTGTAGCTTTGGGCTCCTCACCAGGAATCATATTTCTGTTGCCACGATGTTCATACTGTGTGTGTATGTATGGTGGTGATGTAGTCTTGTGAATACCAACCGTTTCTTCATGAGTAATAGTCATGATTTCAGGAACCAATTTAGCTGAGAAACACAAACCTTTGGAACTCGGAGTCACCCAGGAATAAGCTTTTCTCCCACAAACAAAGTACACATCATCAGGGAGAACATAAGGAACAGTATGCCCATTAATTATATCCCATAATGTTTTGACAAAACTACCCATGCCTAGTGCCTCCATTTGTTCGAGACACGTGTCAGCATGGATGACATTCTTACAATTACCTATACAGACCTTTCCAATGGCACTTTCTTATGTTTAGTTACACGCCCTAATTTGTGGTGTCCATCAACAGTCCTGCCTATTGGTGACCTTACAAGTCTCCCTCCAAAATGAGTGTGGCGAGCCATTGTCTGTTCTGATAGGTCAGCTTCCCAATTCTCCAGACGCTTTGCATGAGAGATGTTTAGGCACAGTAAAGATCTGTCTTAGGAGTTTTGTCGAGGCTTCAGACTAGGGGACCTAGTGTTATTGTACCTCCCTTCTATGGGCCTCTCTCCCCTCAATTCTAGTACCTCAGAAATGTTTAGTGGGAATGGTACTAGTCCTATGTTATGCTGTCCCTGAGGCACATGTGAGCACACCCAGCACTCAGTTAAATTTAGAACCTTACCCACTAAGGAGTGATAATCCTCCAGAGAATGCCCACCCATGTCCAGGGTACTGGTGGACTGTCATCGCTGGATGCACTTTTCTTCAACTAGGGAGTCACAGAACTTACAGATACAATACTCATCAGACAATAGCACCTTACACTGTCTCCGAGTTCCCGAGCTAGCAGACCTTTTCATAACCCCTGGACCAAGCTTGATAATGGGCTGCTCTGGGTATTCTAATAACTCCATCTCATCTGTATCACTACCAGAACCTGCCTCTGTCCTCCATCCTCCTTCACCAAAATCGAGTGTCCTAGAAAAAGTAAAAACAAGGAAAATCCTGGAACAAAAGAAAAAAAAAAACTGCCACTCATTCACTGAAAGGATAGTTCTGAGGCAACGTCTCTGGTTCAGGTGTCTTGACTGCAGGCTTTAGGTTTCCCGGAACAGGTTTACGAGTGACAGATCAGTGTCGTCGGTCTCAGCTTTATCTCGCACTTTCTCCGGATTACTGACTCTCCTACAGTGGGTGGAATGGACCCAAGTGTCTCTCTCTGCAACCTTCAGTGATGTGGTACTGGTCAGCAGCACTTGGTACAGGCCTTCCCAACGGTCTGTTAAACAACCTGAGCGTAAGAAATTGCTGCTCATAACATATTCCCCAGGATCAACATCATGACAGTTCGTTTCTGGCATACCAGGTGACATCATTTTGAGTTATTGTTGTTGTTGCTTTAGCTGTCTGCTCATTTTTATAAGATATTGCACAGTCACTTCATTATTACACTTTAAGTCGTCTTGCGGACTCACGATCAAATGAGTTTGTGGGCCGAACAGTATCTCAAAGGGGGACAGATTAAGAGGAGGTCTAGGAGTGGTTCGGATGCTATG